>NC_049232.1:58193928-58493928 GCF_011100685.1 Canis lupus familiaris | reverse complement strand
ATTTTGACATTATCTGTTTTTGGTTTCTATGCTATTATATTCTTCTAGTTCCCTAGTACTTCTAACTTTGGCCTTTTCTAATAAATTTCTTTCATGTATTTCTCTTCCTCTGTTAACTGTTGAAAAGTTACTGTTGCCCATGTTTACCTTCCTACTTTGCTCTATATACTCTGGGTATTGCCACTTAACTGTCTTAAAAAGGGCTTACAATTAACATGATCATCACTGGCTGTCATGTATGTCTCCACCTCTAATCATCTTCTCTTGACAGGCATCCTCATCCATTATCCAAAGCAGAAAATCATACTAGATTTCTCCACTTTTCTTATCAGTAAACAATCACCAAAATCAAAGATTCTACTCTCTACTATCTACCTTCTTTTCATGTTTTCCCTGGATTATGTGAAAGCCATCTAATAATCCTTCACTCTAGTCTGTAAGCTGCCTCCACACTATATCTACCCTACTGCATCCAGAGAGATGTACATGAAATGGAATTCCAGTCACATCACCCCCTATAGATTCACTAGTACTCCATCACCTCTGATTGCAAACCAGCTCTTTACACCAGGATACTCAGCACTTTATGACAGGTTCACTAAACCTTACATCACTCTCCTAACCACTCTCTCACACCCAAAGTGTGCAAATTGCTTTAATCTTTTATGCCATTTCTTTGCATATCTCATTTACTAAATGTCCCCCAACATTGTTTACCTGGAAAATTCTTGGTTTCTCTTTAAGATTCAATTCAAAGCAACCTTTCCTCTACAAAGCCTTCACTAAGTCCACTAGACAGATTTAGGTGTTCTGTTTTTTTATCACCTGTCCTCATCCATAAATGCACTGTAGCTATTATATGCACCATTATTCATTATATTTGTCTCTTCCATGGGACTGTAAATTCCTTGTGAGAAGGGGAAGTCTCTTTATAATGTTTACTCAGTATTGTTCCAGCGGTTTTACTCAAAGGAATAAGATAAAATTGTTATTTGCAAACAATACAAATGTCTATGTAAAATTTCTAAAAGAATTAAGTGAAATATAATAGCAACAAGAAAACTAAGATATAAAATAAGTACTGGTACTTACTATCAAGAATAACCAGTTAGGAAATATTATAGAAAAGTAAAATATGTCTTGTATGATAATAAAAACCATAAAACCTAAGTCTTATGAAAATGTATGAGGGCCATGAAAATAAGCCATAGAAGTTTTCTCAAGGACATAAGACAGATAGAGTCAAGCAAATTGCTAAAGAGATTTAATATTATAAGGATCTTAATTCTTCCCAAACCAATCTATGAAACCAATTGTATTCCAATTTAAATCTTATGAATGAATTAATTAAAAACCACAATGAATCTAATTTTCAACTTGAAAAATATAGAAAACTAGTTAAGTGTATCCTACAAAAGAATATAAAAGAATGATTTATCATACCAGACATAAAATTTAACATACTGCTTAAGTAAATTTAACAGAGGTGCACTGGAATGAAAATAGTCAGAGACCGGTAAAGAAAACAAGTGAGTTTAGGCTTCCACACAGAGCAGCACAGAAAGAACTATCCATTAGATCTAAGCATGGTAGCTGTAATCACCTTCTGAGGTCTCTGCCATGCTTGTATTTTATCTTCCCATCCTGCAATCATATAATTTGTCTAGAATAGACAGTTGACTCAAAGTGCATCTCTCCCAGGAATTTGGAATTAAACCTGAAATAGGCAGTTATTCTGAACATGATTAGAGTTGTAACCTATCAATTCAGAAGCATGTGGATATGAGGAAGAAAGTCAGGTCTACCAAGGAGAAAGAAACAGAACACAAAGAAAGTTAAATCCTGACCTTCTGAGTGTTCCAATTTCTGGGCTTATTTTTTATTTTTATTTTTTATTATTTTTTTTAGGTAGGCTCCATGCTAGGTGTGGAGCTTGAACTCACGACCCTGGGATCAAGATCTGAGCCAAGATCAAGAGTGGGAGGCTTAACCAACTGAGCCACCCAGATGCCCCTGGGTTTAGTCCTTTTCTGATATCTAGTTGCAATCATGCTCATATATTCTGTATGCCACCTCTGTCCCTATAATAAGCTCTCTTGTTGGCTTAAGCTAGTTTGGGTTGATTTCTATAATCTTTAATCAGTTTTAGTAATATGGTAGCTGAGGAGAGACAGAAAAGGCAAGGAAATGGTAAAGTGGAAGTGGCTAAACTTTGGAACAGAATAAGAGTTACCACACATTTTCTAAAAAGGACCAGCAATAAATATTTTTGGCTTTGTGAGCCATATGGTCTCTATTGGAATTATTCAGCTCTGCCACTATAGCATGAAAGTAGTAATAGATAATACATAAAGAATGGGAATGTCTTTGTTCCAATACAACTTTTTTTTTTTTTTTTATAAAAACAGTGTGCCACATTTGGCCTGTGGACCATAGCTGCCAACCCCAGTACCCAAGAGTATAAAAAGAACAGTTTTCTTGGTAAAAGAATGAGAGAATGGGGAAGAATCTGCATTCCTAGTGCTGGCACAGTGCTTGATTATTTATTGAATGGATGAGTGCTGAACAAACAACTGAGGAGAGACTAATCTAAGAAGAGAAACGGTGAGTTTAAGGTCTTATAGGTACAGCAATTCCCAATTCTGTCAAGGTCCAATATAGCTCAAGTAGACTGGAAAGGAGTCATTAAACTGAAGAAGTCCATTTCATTTGAAAGAACTGAAAGATCAAGAACTGGGATCAAACTGTCACCTATATTATCGATGTAGTTACTAAAGTGTTTAAAGAAAATCCAGAATAAAAAACCAAACTAAAGTGGGAAGAGTAATAAGTAAAGCAGCAAGATGAAGTGCAGGAAAACACTGTACTGGAAAAATCAAGTAATTACGATCTTTCACTAGGAGAGCTCTCATCAAAGAAATGGCGACAGAGTCTACAGAGGAAGATGAAAAGTTTGTGGAGGGAGAAATAATAACTGCTAAAAAGCTGTAGTTCAGCTAAAATAAGAGCCTGAAAATAGGAGATCAACAGATGGGCTCACTACCATGCCTTTGTCCATATGGTACTCACATTTTACAGTAGTAGAGGAAGGCAAGGCTGGGCATTTGCCTGGTTCTATCAACCAGGATACCATATGTGTGGATAAAGCTAGCAATGACTCAGAGACACCATGATATATTGGGGAAAAGAAAAATCAGCAGCTGATATGGCTGGAGACTGAAGAGGTGTGCAAGAAATAGATGATTCTAAGAAGCCAGGCAGGGGCTATTCAGAAAGGCTCTACTAGGTATAACAAGAATTAAGATTCTTATCCTTTAAGCTATCAGGAATTGGAAATTGAAAGCAGTTAACTAACAAAATCACTTTGGTGGCAGTATATAGAAAGGGAGATTGGAGGCAAGGGGCTAGTTTATGGACTAATGTAATAATCTAGTCAAGAGGTACTGATTCTTAAGTATATTCATTCATTCAGTTACACAAGTATTTTTTTTTTTTTAAGACTTTATTAATTTATTCATGAGAGACAGAGAGAACGGCAGAGACACAGGCAGAGGGAGAAGCAGGCTCCACACAGGGAGCCCGATGTGGGACTCAATTCCGGGTCTCCAGGGTCATGCCCTGGGCTGAAGGCAGGTGCCAAACCACTGAGCCACCCGGACTGCCCCTAGTTACACAAATATTTAGAAGTATATATATATATATATATATATATATATATACACATACACACACACACACACACACACACACACACCTGGCTCTGTGCTAAGTGCTGAAGAAATCAAATGAAAACAATATAGTTACTGTCCTCACGGAGACCAGCCTGGTTAGAGAAATAACATAAAGAATGATTAGAGTACAATGGGATAAACTCAATGGAAGTGCATATAGTAGCACAGAAAAAGGAGTACTTAATTCTGAAGAGGAGACCCTTGATATCTAAATGGATTATTTGAGATTTGCCAGGTATGAGTTATTTATGTGGTCTTCGAAAGGAGATGACAAAGATTTTAGAGCTCTTAGAAAAGATAATGAGTATGATGATAGCAATCATCATTTATAATATACTTATTACATGCTAATCAGAGTCTTAAGTGCTTTACATATATTAACTCAATTAATGCTCACAGCAACCTAAAAGGTTAAGTGCTGCTATTATTGCCATCATGCAAAAGAAGAAATAGGCATGGAAAGGTTATGTAATTCTTCCATGGTCACAAGGCATGTAAGTGGTTGAACCAGGATTTTTACTTAGGCAGTTAGGCTCCAGTTGTTTCTCTTAGGTGGAAGTAAAGATTTGAGACTTATCACATGGAGGTAGGTGATAAATCTGAGTGTGGATAAGGTCTGCCAAAGAAAGCATATAGACTGACAGGAAGTGTGAGAACGCAATGTAAGAGAAGGAAGCAATAAAGAATTTTCAAGTATTTATAAAGAGATGGAACAAAATAAGATCCAAAAAAAGAGTCTATTGCCTTTGATAATTGGGTTATTATAGACCGTTAAACAATATAAGGGAAATGGGAGAGGCAAGAAAAGGGGCTTGGAGATAACGGAAGGGAAAGCACAAAACAGGTGTGGATGACATTAACTACTCTTATAAAAACTTGGCTATGAAGTGAATGAGGAGGTTACAGGGAACAGCAAGGAGGAGAGACTGTGGCTCAAAGGCTAGCCACCCACCCACCCGCCTGCTTTCCTCAATCAAAAGAGTCATAAACATATCTATCATCAAAATAAAGGTACCAGGGAAGAAGGAACAGAGACTGAAGTAGGGGGCAGAGGAGAAAGATGACTGATGGATAAGTTCTTGGAGAAGTGAGGAAATAGGTTTAAGCATGCACATGAAGGGCAGAAAAGTTGAGAGTGCACGTTTAGTGGCCTCTATCTTCTCTATGAAACAGAAAGTGAGGTCCACTACTGAGTGATGGACCCAAGGAAAACTTTAGTTTTGGAACAGTCGTTAAAAGGAAGAAGGTAATGAGCAAATCAATGACAAAAAATTGGCTGAGATGTAAAAACCCACTGCAGACTAGAAGAAAAGCTATGCATAAATATAGGGCATCAACCCCTTCAGTTAAAGAATTTCTCCTGCTGTGTTTAGCAACTCTGATAGGAGAAGAGAAAAAGCAGATCTTATAACCAACACAAAACTTAAACTTTGCAGATTTAGGTAGAGTACAATAAGGCGGCGAGAAAGCATAATGGTGATAATTCCTATGGAGGTCCAGGGATTAGATAAGGAGGTGAAGTTAGGAGAGGATTTATAATCTGGAGCAAGAGAAGGAGAAGTTAAGGAATAGGAAACATGATTAAGAATAAGTAGGATTAGAAGGAAAGGAGTAGGAGAAGCAGAAAGGTAAGAAGTTATAGTAGGCTCCACGTGGGCAGAGAGCACATCTGTTTTGGTCACCCGTCTAGTCAGTCGAAAATAATAATGAAAAATGCCTGGATAATTTTCAAAGAGTAAGATTGGGCTGCTTTGACAAAATTGAGGGTTTCACCATTGATGCGAATTGAAAAGAAAAGGAAAGCAAGGTCCCTGAAGATATATAGTCAGGATGTAGTGAGACTTAAGTAATAGCTACATCACTGATGACCTAAGTTGGCACAGAGAAGATTGTGAAATGTGACAAAATCTACGTGTGAGGGACCAAGAAATGTTGCAGATGACAGTGAAAAGGAACGGAGTGGACAGAGCAAGTCTGCTGAGGCCTCCCAGGAGAGAGATTTTGTTTGAAGGGTTAAGCTAATGCTTTGGGAACAGCCCTGAAAAGGTACAGAACAGTAACTGCTCCCTTCTAGCCCTGAGACAAAGGATAGGGGAAAAAAGAGGGTGTGGGAGAAAAAGCAGCCTCTGCCAGAGAAGTGGTGTCCTTGGGAAAGTGCCAGTTTTCAGTTAAGGCCAGGAGGGGTAAGGAACATTATGTGAAGAAGAACAGGGGCTCCAGAAGGCAGAGTGAAAAGGGGTGGGAGGAAAGCAGTGGGAGGATGAGCCAGGAGGGAAAGTACAGAGCAATATGGGAATGAGATTATGAAGACAAGAAGCCAGAAAGGCTTGTATTTTGGTTATTGCAAGGACACCGGGGATGACAGTCATGGAAACAATTAATGGCTGAAAGACTTAAATCAGAACTTTGGAACAAAGCAGCCTTGGTACCAGTAGTGGTCCAAGTGTTCTCAGGGTCTGATTTCTTGTAGCCTCTTCCATAGGTTAATCAGAGGAACAAAAAAAAGATTCTTACCCAGTGAGACCAGGTTTCCATAATTCTCCATCATGACATCTTTATACAGGCTTCTCTGAGCTGGATCCAGATAATCCCACTCCTCCTGGGTAAAAAACACAGCCACATCCTCAAATGTCAGCAAGCCCTGAAATAGTACGATTTCTGTAGTCAGTTCTTGCCTCAAGGACAATTCTACGACTGAAAGTAGCAGAAGCAATCACTTATCGGGGCCGGGTAGGCTAGGACCACCAAGGTGTCCAAGAGCTCCAAGTGGGGCCCAATTCTGGAACAGACAAGCACCTCAAACTAGAGGATGACTGCACTGGATCCTCGTCGTCAGTAGTGATGGTCCTAAGGATAGAACTTTTCTAGTTTAGTGATCATACCCGAACATTTCTATTTTAGTAAGCTGCCCCCCGAACTCTCCAAGTTTCCTGCACCTCACTGCCCGGCTCCAAACTATCCGCACTGGCCTGGGACCCTGTTCAATCAATCCCAGGAAGGGCTCTAAGCGCCTACCTTGGGTCCGAGCATCGAAGACAGTCGCACAAGACCCGGGGGGAGGTAAAAAATGGTGCCTCACCTGGAAGAACTCACCAATGAGGCCGGTTGTTTGGAGCATTACAAATGGTCTTCAACGGATTTATCAAGTCGCTCTTGAGAAAAAAAAAAAGGCCAAGCGAGCAATTTGCGAATTCCTTGCACATCGCTGGCCCTGAAGACCACTGGGGGGGGGGGGGGGGGGGGGGGGGGGGGGGGATGGGGGGGCGCGGCCTAGCTCCGGTAGTGGCGAGAGAACGCGGATACCCGGAGGAGGGGGCTTACCTTTGGCTCCGGCGGGGGGCTCGGCGAGGCCATCTCCCGGACAGAAAATCAGGGCAGGAACCCGCGGCGGCCGCACGGAGAGGAACCTTTCGCGAGGCCTACCCAGCCGCTGGAAATTAGGCCCGACGGAGGCGAGGCCTGCAGGGTGCGTCTGGCCAGGTCCTGCCTCGGTCCCCGAGCGGTCACGACCCCAGCAGCATATCAGACGCGCTATCTGGCCGTCCCCCAACCCCAAATTCCCTCCCCACCTTGCTGCGCAGCCTTTCAGGCCTCCTCCCGGAGCCTCCTCCTGGTTGCCAGTTCCTCCTCCTTTCAGCCGAGGAGCGCTATGACCGCCCGCCCCCGGACCAGAAGGCGTCACCCGGAACGTTCCCGGGACGCCCCTGAACTACAACTCCCGGCATGCTCTGAGAGAACGCCTCGGTCCAGCCTCCGTCGGCCATGGTCCCCGGACTACATTTCCCGGCGTGCAAACGGGGAGGTAGCGGCTAGCGATGCTTAACAGGAAAAAGGGAACACCTACCACTAAGCTTACACCTGATTGGCTGCTGTTGGCGCGACGCTGCCGGCTGACGGCAGCGCCGTAGCCCGCTGCTCTCCTCCGAGATGGCGGCGCTGTCAGCGTCTGGCGTTACCAGAAGAGGCCTCGCGTGGGTCGTCTTAGGGGCACCGCGGAGAGAATTTTGGTCTCGATTCAGGTAAAGCGGAAGGGTGGATGGTGGGTCTGTTTCAGGGAAAGTAAGGAGAGAAACTGAGGAGGGTGAAAGGACGAATCCGAAAGCCAGTGGCGTGCTCTTCAGACAGACCCCGGGCCGCCCGGGGGGCTCGCGGCTTAGCGCCCGAGTCTCGGGATCGAGTCCCGCGTCGGGCCCCCTGCGTGGAGCCTGCTTCTCCCTCTGCCTGTGTCTCTATGAATAAATAAATTTTAAAAATCTTAAAAAATTTTTTAAAATGTAAAAGCGTTTTTTATAATTTTTTTAAGTTAAAAAAAAAAAAAAAAAAAAAAAGGAAGACGGGACCCCGGTCCTGCGGCTTGGGTTAGGGTTCGGAGTTCAGAACCGTGAGCCACCTGGAGTGGTGGACCCCCCCAGTCTTGGCCTCAACTTGCTTACCGCGGAGCTACCGCTCTTTCCCCGTCCCACTTCACTCACTGATTGATTGATTGATTGATTGATTTCTTTAAGCGCTCATTCATTTATTAAGCAAACAGTACTGACCTTGCGCTCCAGGCGCTCAGTGCGGTGTCCGAAAACAAGTGGCTCGTTTGGAGCGAGCAACGTAGCACGTGGACGTGAAAGAGGTCGGTGAACGAAGCTCCCTGGCGCGATACCTTCCTTCACAGGCAAGGTTCAGAAGTGAAGTGCGGCCCCCCTCGTTTTGTTTCGTTTGTTCATTCATTGATCTTACTCGACAGGTAGTTACTAAACGTCGGCTCTGGGCCAGCCTATCCCTAAGCAGTTTACAGGCGGCGAGAATAAAGTCCCTCCTCAGAGCGTAAGTACTCTGACCGATGAGGAAACCGAGGCTCCACGGAGAGGGAGTGTTTTGCCATAAACAAGTTCAATGTCACAGCTGGAACCAGACCCCAGGTCTTTGACTCCCCCCTCTAATCTACTGCTTTTCCCTCAGCACCATCTGGAATAATTTGAAGGTAAATCTCTTTGACTAATACCAAGACTTGTGGGCACCTCAGCGAACAATTTGTGCCCTCAGGTTTCAAGCAGAAACTTTCCATTCCGAGGAATTTTTGTCACCTGTTCAATGGATTTATTAGCTTCCCTCAGGTTTGTTTCATCCACTCATTCAACACAAGTTTGTAGAGTCTATATGTCAGATGTTTAGGTGTTAGGGATACAGTTGTTTGCTTTTTTAGATTTTATTTATTTATTCATGAGGGACACAGAGACACAGGCAGAGGGAGAAGCAGGCCCCATGCAGGGAACCCGACGTGGGACTCTATCCCGGGTCTCCAGGATCACGCCCTGGGCTGAAGGTGGCGCTAAACCACTGAGCCACCTGGGCTGCCCAGTAAAACTTCTTGGAAGAGAACAATTCTGTTTTGGGACTTAAACTAAGGTTTCTATAGGTGAAGGTGAAAGATAGGCATTTCCAATAGGATATAACTTGAGACAACACATGACACCAGGAAAGAGTGTAGTAGTTTAGTTTGGGTGGGGCATAGAGTATGTATAGATTAGTAGGAGGTGAGGTTAGAGAGGTAGATTGGATTTGGAAACTGGGAATCCCAGGCAAATGATTTACTACTTTACCTCTTCTTGGGAAAACTTAGAGCACGTAAAACCTGTAATTCTCTTTTCTGTGTATACCAGCTCAGTTCAGTTATAAGCTTCCAAAGGCGGGAATCTATCTTATTCTCTCTACAGTGCCTAAAAGAATAGTAAATGTGCATATTCTTTATTGATTTAGATAGATGGATAAGATAGGGTCTGGTGTTCATCAGCTTGTCAGATACATTAGTGCAGTTAACCAAAGAGTCACATATTTGTTTTTGATCATTCCAGAAAAGAGAAGAAGCCATTGGTGCCTGAGACAGTAGAAGAGGTGAAGGAAAAACCTATTTTGGTGTGTCCACCCTTACGAAGCCGAACATACATACCACCTGAAGATCTCCAGAGTCGTGTGGAATCTTGTGTCAGAGAAATTTTTGGCTCATCTGTTCCTAGCAGTTGGCAGGACGTGTCCCTGGAAGATGGTCATCTGAAATTCGGGTTGTTGTCACGTTTAGCTGATGACTTGGGCCATGCAGTGCCCAACTCCAGGCTTCACCAGATGTGCAGGGTCAGAGATGTTCTTGATTTCTATAATGTGCCTATTCATGATAGATCTAAATTTGATGAACTGATTGCCAGTAATCTGCCTCCCAATTTAAAAATCACTTGGGGTTATTGAGCAACTCAGAAGAGGAGCATCCTGAAATCATTTTGTCTTGAGCAAGGGGACTGGTTATTAGACTTTTGATACTTTACCATGTGAAATGCTATCAGAATTGTTCTCTAAATCCTCTTTTTCTGTAGAAGAATGAATTAGCTCTTTTTTTCCCTCATATCATGAATTAACAACAGGATTTTCTTTTTTCACATTTGCTGAAGTCTTTTTTTTTTTTCTTTTGATGGAATTGAGTCATTAATCATGTATGAAAGTTTCCTTCTCTGGAGGACACTAATTATTAAACTTAGGTTTAAGATATGAGGCTATTCTATGTTCAGATGTGGTCTTTATTCTTTTAGGTGTAAAATAGTAGATGCAAAAATATGTTTAAATCCTGTTAGGACTCTTAAGTCTAAGGTAGCATTATGTATAGTATGTATACAAATAAGGAAACTTGTTAAAGAAATGTAAAAAGAGGGAAAAAAAAAGAAATGTAAAAAGCAATGTTTATTATAGCAAATTGTTTCTTTCACTGCTTTACTCATAGAAATAGAAAATGATACTGGCTGTTCTAGACTAACCTCTTTTGGAATTAAAGTATATTTTTGAAGTGTGCTGTGTGTTTTTTATTTTTTTAAAGCTGAAATTTGCTTCTCTGCTTTGTCATTTACTTAATTTATGTATTATAAATGAAAAAATTTAGAGTATATGCCAAATACGAAGTACTGTGACTTTTTAAATAAGAGATCTGCCAGATTATATATCTAAATGAATATTCTCTTTAAAGGAGATGATGTTTATTTCAAACCTTTTATCTTTGTAACTTTTTTTTTTGAGAGAGAATGCGTGTGCTCAAGCTGGGTGGTGGTTGGGGTTGGGGGGTGTGGAGGGGGGTTGCAGTGGGAGAAGAAAAAATCATAAGCAGGGTTCGCACCCAGGGTGGAGCCTGATGCAGGACTCAATCTTATGACCTGAACCAAAATCAAGAGTTGGCCCCTTAACCAACTGAATCACCCAGGTGCCCCCTTTTCTGTAACTTTTTAAAAGTGGCTTTAAATACCTATGGATGTCCACTAGGGTGATAAGTCTTTGCAGACTTAGTGTATTCAATTTGTGGAAATTACTCAAATAGTGAGTTACTAGATAGTTCTGAATTACTGATGTTAATTGAAGAAGTGATTAAATCAGTAATTATTTTTGTTTAGACTTTAGATATGGCTAAAGAGTAATAAGGAGTTTCCTATATTTTATCTTTCCTAATAGTTCTGAAAGAAAAGTGATAGTTTTTATACAAAGGAAATTGCGTGTATTCTCTTTTCCAGGGTGACTGCTTTGAAGAGGGCAGAAATCAGGTGGGTGTATAAATTGTGGCATATTAATAAAATCACATTACAGTTATACCCTATAAATACTATCAGCAGACAATCAGATTTTTAAGAACCTGTACATTAAAGAACTTCAGAAGTACCTGAAGCCCTGGAGCTTAAATATCAGCTGTTTTATCTCTTCCATGTGAGAGGGTTTCCGCATGGAAATACTTGATTTTTTTTTTAAGTTTTTTTTTTTTTATTTATTCATGAGAGACACAGGCAGAGAGAGAAGCAGGCTCCGTGCAAGGAGCCTGATGCGGGACTCGAACCTGGGAATCCAGGATCATGCCCTGAGCCAAAGCCAGGTGCCCAACCAGTGAGCCACTCAGGCATTCCAAAATACTTGAATTTTACAAATAGGATTTGATTATCTCATTTCCCGTGTAGCTTCTACTAATCTGTAGACCCACAAAACTGTGCACAGGGCATGATGGAAGTAATGGATATATAAGGGCGGTGTGGAAAAACACTTGGTTTCAACTAGAGCACTACAAAACCAAGCTTCACATAGGTATAAAGACAAAAGGGATTACTTCTTTGTAACCTAGAGCAGTGTTTCTCAAAATTTAATGTGTTAATTTAACAAGTTACTTGGAGATCTTTTTAAAATGCAGATTCTGATTCCATTGGATAAGAGTGGGTCCTGAGCTTTTGTATATCTAAAAAGCTTCTAGGCAGGGGCACCTGGGTGGCTCGGTGGTTGAGCATCTGCCCTTGACTCAGGTCATGATCCTGGGGTCCTGGGATCAAGTCCTCTCATTAGGCTTCCCATAGGGAGCCTTCTTCTGCCTATGTCTCTGCCTCTGTGTGTCTCATGAATAAATAAAATCTTTGAAAAAAAAAAAAAGCTCCTAGGCAATGTTAATGTTTTGAGTAAGGTGGCCCTACACGCTAATATTGAAGTAGGAAAGTACCATCCCTGAAGCAGCAGTCCTGGAAAGTTGAGCTAAAGGAGAAGATAAACTTCATGTCCAAAAATAACTCTAGAAGGTGTCACTGTTTTACAATCTAATACAATAAATATATCAGAATAACGAAAATCTGAAAAGATTATATTAATTTTGCTAACTTGTTTACTGAGGTAACCAAACATGATGATGTAATTATAAAAGGTTTACATTTTAAAAAATTAAGTGCTGTATAAAAGAGTTCCCAATTATAGGTAGTTGGGCCTTTGAACTCAATAAGTATACTTTACACAAAAGCTGGTAATATTCAGGGTTAATAGAAATAGATTTGCACAGACAGTATGTATTTTAAGCCACATAAATAGACTTCTCCCCCCTTGTTTTTATTTTAACATTTTTCTGATTATAAAAGCACATTTTTAAAAATTTGGGAAAGACAACAAATACCATCTCTGTTTTACTGCTCAGATAATCACTAAACATATTCGTGTGTTTCCAAATGGAAAGAAACTTTTCTCTCTCTTTTTTTTAAGATTTTTATTTATTTATTCATGAGAGACAGAGGCGGAGACACAGGTCAAGGGAGAAGAAGAAGAAGGCTCATGCTCATGCAGGGAGCCCAATATGGGACTCGATCCCGGAGCTCCAGGATCACACCCTGACCAAAGGCAGACACTGGACCGCTGACATCCCCCTTTCTTGTATTTTAAAATTTACTGTCACATTGTCCTCCTGTTCCCTTTACTCTATGAGCTTTTCTATTTTTAAATAGTCTTAAGAGTAATAAATTGGATTAATAACATATTCCATAACTGAATGTTAGGTACAGTAGTCCCTTCTTAACCATCCAAGCCTCCACTGGATTCCTGAAACCCTGAATAGTATTGAACCCTATATATACTGTATTTTTTCCTGTATATACAGACCTATGATACTTTAAATTTATAATGAAGCACAGTGAGAAACAATAATAGAACTTTTATAACATATTGTAATGAAAGTTATGTCAAGGTGGTCTTTCAAAATGTCTTATTGTACTGTACTTCTTGTGATGATGTGAACTGATGAAATGCCTATGTGATGAGATGAAGTGAAGGGAATGACCTAGGTTTTGTGATGTAGAATTAGGTGGGCTGCTGTTAACCTGATTTACATCAGAAGTGATTGTCTGCTTCCTGACTCAGGGGTTGACCACACAGGTAACTCAAACTAGAAAGTGAAACTAGCTAAGGTAATTATTCAACCAATATGCTATTACTGGATATTTAAATTACTGCCAGGTTTTTGCTTTCATTTTTTATCTATTTTTAAAAATCTGTCTTTTTAGTTTGAGTATTGGTGTGCCATAAACCTCTTAGAAGTGGAAGCTATTCCACTGTAAATTTTTTTTTTAATTTTTATTTATTTATGATAGTCACACAGAGAGAGAGAGAGAGAGAGAGAGAGAGGCAGAGGCAGAGACATAGGCAGAGGGAGAAGCAGGCTCCATGCACCGGGAGCCCGACGTGGGATTCGATCCCGGGTTTCCAGGATCGCGCCCTGGGCCAAAGGCAGGCGCTAAACCGCTGCGCCACCCAGGGATCCCCCACTGTAAATTTCTTGACCCTGAACCTAGGAATGGGCAAGTTGGTCCTGCTCCCTTGTTTTTTGTTTTACAAATATTTATTCATCTCAAGTCGTCCTTTCAGCGGTATTTTTTTTTTTTTTAAGTAAGCTCTACATGCAACATGGGGCTTGAACTCATGACCCCAAGATTAAGAGTCACATGCTCTCCTGACTGAGGCACCCCTTTCCTACTTCTTTGATTTGTAATCCCATCAGCATGCTTTCTGTTATCCTAAGTATTATGTGACATATATGTTGAACTCAGTTACACTTACACACATGAACTTAATCTTTTTTTTTTTAATATTTTATTTATTTATTCATAAGAGACAAAGACTGAGAGAGAGAGAGGCAGAGACACAGGCAGAGGGAGAAGCAGGCTCCATGCAGGGAGCCTGATGCAGGACTCGATCCAGGGACTCCAGGATCACACCCTGGACCGAAGGCAGGCGCCAAACCGCTGAGCCACCCTGGGATCCCCACATGAACTTAATCTTATCTTCAGTTACATTTCTATTTTACTTTTATTAGGTTATTTCACAGTGCAAAAGTCCTAACGTTTTTACTTGAATGATGTCTAAGTTCAAAAGTAGTCTCAATTTAAATTAACTTCTGATTCCACAGAATTCCATTGCTAGTCTTAGTTGTACAGTAAGGACACTGCAGCTGTACTATCAAATTTCTTTTCCATTGGGATATATAAAATTCAAAATATTTAACATTGAAGCAACACTAATCATACATTGTTCATTTTCAAATTTCACCTATGGTCCCAGTAATGACCTTCAAAGTAATTTCACCTCCTGATCCAGGATTAAACCTTGATTCATGCTTTGCATTTTTGTTATCAGTTTTACTTAATCTCCTTTACTTTGAAACAGTTCTTCATTAAATTGTATTTTATAAGGATTTATTCATTTCATCTAAGTTGTCAAATTAGTTGGCATAAAGTTGTTAATCTCCTATTTTCCTTTTTTTTTTTTTTAATTTTTATTTATTTATGATAGTTACAGAGAGAAAGAGAGGCAGAGACACAGGCAGAGGGAGAAGCAGGCTCCATGCACCGGGAGCCCGATGTGGGATTCGATCCTGGGTCTCCAGGATCGCGCTCTGGGCCAAAGGCAGGCGCCAAACCGCTGCACCACCCAGGGATCCCTCCTATTTTCCTTTTAATGTCTATTGGATCTGCAGTGACAAGCCCTCTTTCATTTGGGGTATTTGTCATTTTAGTTTATCTTTTTATTTGATCACTCTGGCTTGTAGTTTGTCAATTTTCTCAGGTTTCTCAAAGAATCAAATTTCTCTTTGTTAATTTCTATTTATTTTCTATTTCATTGATAATATGCTTTTCTTATTTCCTTTCTTCTTACTTTGGGCTTACTTTCCTTTTTTTTTTTTTCCTTTTTCCCCCCCTAACAACAACAACTTCAACAACTTCAACTTCTTCTACTTCTTCTTCCTCTTCCTTTCTTCTCTTCTTCTTCTTCTTCTTCTTCTTCAAGATTATTTATTTATTCATAGAGACACACAGAGAGAGGGGGAGAGCCTGACATGGGACTCAATCCTGGGTCTAGAGGATCACGCTCTGGGCTGCAGGCAGTGCTAAACCGCTGTGCCACCGGGGCTGCCCCTTTCCCCTAACTTCTTAAGATAAAGACTTGGGCCATTAATTTTGGGCCGCTTTTCCAATATAAGTTCACTAAAATTATAAATTTCTCTTTTTAGCTTTAGCTTCATCCTACAAATATTTTCATTTTGTACTTCCATCATCATTCAGTTTAAAATATTTTCTAATCTCTGATGTGATTATTAGAAGTGTGTTTGATTTTCAAATATTTGGGAATAAATAAGGAATAAGATATTCTACATATCTTATTTTTTATTCATTTTTAATTTAATTCTATTGTGGCCAGAGAAAATACTCTGAGTTCAGCATTTTTGCATTATTAAGATTACAACGCAGTGTATGGTTTATCTTGAATATACTAAGTGTGATTGAAGTTGTTGTGTTAGTGTTCCATAAATATTAATTAGATCAAGGTCATTGATAGTGTTGTTTAAATTTATGCTTTTACTGGTTTTTATCAAGTTGTTCTATCAATTGCTGGGGGAAAAAATGTTAAAATCTTTAACCATGATTATGGAATTGTTTATTTCTGTCTTTGATTCTGTCAAATTTTGCTCCATATATTTGGAATCCATTATTAGGGTTTATGATGTTTATGAACTTGTCATTTTTTTACCTCTGATAATACTCTTCATATTGAAGTCTATTTCATCTGACATTTATATAGTCACTTTGGGTTCCTTATGCTTAGTGTTGCAAGGTATATTATTATTATTATTTTTTAGGTATATTATTTTTCATCCATTTACTTACAATCTCTCAATGAGAACTTCTTTTTTTTTTTTTTTTTTTTTTGAGAACTTCTTTTAATTTTTCACTACAGTCCTGACTCTTTTGGTGATTTCTTTTTTGCTTTTGTTTAAAAATTTACTCTGTAAAAAATAAATAAAAAAATATAAGAATTTACTCTTTAAGTATGTTCTGTAGTTTTTTAGAATATATAAATTTATGATTCAGAGGCCAGCATTACCTTAATCCCAAAATGCTGAACATCACTTGCCATCAGGGAAATACAAATCAAAACCACAATGAGATACCACCTCATAGTGGTCGGAATGGCTAAAATTAACAAGTCAGGAAACAACATGTTGGCGAGGTTGCGGAGAAAGGGGAACTCTCTTGTAATGTTGGTGGGAATACAAGCTGGTACAGCTACTCTGGAAAATAGTATGGAGGTTCCTCAAAAAGTTGAAAATATAGCTACCCTATGACCCAGCAATTGCACTGCTGGGCATTTACCCTAAAGATACAAATGTAGTGATCTGAAGGGGTGCCTGAACCACAGTGTTTATAAGCAGCAATGTCCACAAAAGAAAGAGCCCAGATGTCCATTGACAGATGAATGGATAAAGATGTGGTATATATACAATAGAATATTACTCAGTCATCAAAAAACCTGAAATCTTGCCATTTGCAGTGAGGTGGATGGAACTAGAAGATATAAGAAGAAAGCAAATAAGTAAATACAAGAAGATAAGCAAATAAGATAAGCAAAATAATCAGAGAAAGTATCATATGATCTCACTCAAATGTGGAATATAAGAAATAAAAGAGGATCATAGGGGATGAGAGGAAAAAATCAGACAAATCTGAGAGGGAAACAAACCATAAAAGAATCACAGGAAACAAATTGAGGGTTGCTGGAGAGGAGGTGAGTGGGGAGGGATGGGATAACTGGGTGATGGACATTAAGGAGGGCACATAGTGTAATGAGCACTGGGTGTTATATAAGATTGGTGAGTCACTGACCTCTACCTCTGAAACCAATAATACATTATAAATTGATTAATTGAATTTAAATAGAATTCCAGTATTCTGGAATTCTTAGGTGCTACATTTTCTGTATGAGTATATGCACTCTGTATGAGTATATTACATGTATATACATACTTTATATTTCAAGTATATACAAATATGTATTATTAATTAGTTCTAGTTTGTTAATCATGTTTTTGATATCATTTTATCTTTAAGGATTTTTTATATGTTTTTTTATATGCTTTGCTGTATCAGTTAGTGAAAGCAGCATAGTACCATCTCCCTACATGATTTTATATCTGTCCTTTTATGATTACAAGCTGTGTTTTATATATTTCGAAGCTCTATTTTAAGTGACATATAATTCAGAATTGCCATATATTTCCTAACAAATTAACCCTTTGTTATTGTAAAATGTTCCTCTTTAGATCTAGCTCTACTTCTTTCACTTAAAGTTGAGGTTTAGGGACACCTGGCTGGCTCAGCAGTTTAGCACCTGCCTTTGGCCCAGGGCATGATCCTGGGGTCCCGGGATCAAGTCCCACAGCAGGCTCCCGGCATGGAGCCTGCTTCTCCCTCTGCCTGTGTCTCTGCTTCTCTCTCTCTCTCTCTCTGTATGTCTCTCATGAATAAATAAATAAAATCTTTAAGAAAAAAATAAAATTAAGGTTTAATGATATTAGTATAGCTATATCGTTTTTCTTTTGGTTTGTGTTTGCATGGCATTTTATGCTCTAAACTTTACTTTTAGTCTTTTTTATATTAATATATTCAAGAAACTATATCCATGTTTATATCTATATATATGTGTTATTTCAAATATTCCAGTATCTTTAAACTGTGGTATTATATCATTGACTTTTAATGTAATTACTGATATTTGGATTAAAGTTATAATCTTACTATTTTTTTTTAATTTTATTTTTATTTATTTATGATAGGCACACAGTGAGAGAGAGAGAGAGAGAGGCAGAGACATAGGCAGAGGGAGAAGCAGGCTCCATGCACCGGGAGCCCGATGTGGGATTCGATCCCGGGTCTCCAGGATCGCGCCCTGGGCCAAAGGCGGGCGCCAAACCGCTGCGCCACCCAGGGATCCCATAATCTTACTATTAAAAAATAAATTTATAATTCATTTATGTCTGGCATCTAACAATATTATGTTTGTGAGATTCACCCAGAGTTGAATGTAGTTATGATTCTTTTATTTTTATTGTTTTGATTCACTTATTTTTAATGCTGGGCTTCATAGTATTCTGCTCTATAACTAGGCCAAAATCTAGTCATCTATTTTATTGTTAATGGATATTTGGTTGTTTCCAGTTTTTAATATCTTGAAAAATGCTGCTATGAATATTTATGTATAACTCCTCATGCACGTGTGTACACATTTTTGTTGGGTGTATCTCTGGAAATGCAATCACTGGGTCAAAAGTTATTCATATCATCACATTTAATAGATATGCCAAATTACTTTCTAAAGTGATTGCATCCATTTACATTCCTCTAGTAGGGTCTTGGTGATCCACTTCTTCTTCCTTTTTTTTTTTAAGATTTTATTTATTTATTTATTCATTCATTCATTCATTCATTCATGAATAAGAGACACACAGACAGAAGCAAAGACAGGCAGAGGGAGAAGCAGGCTCCTCGCAGGGAGCCCAGTGCGGGACTTGATCCCGGACTCTGGGATCACGCCCCAAGCAAAGGCAGAAGCTCCACTGCTCAGCCATCCAGGTGTCTCTTGGTGATCCACTTCTTAACCAACTCTTATATTTTCAGAATTAATTAATTATTCAATTAATTAATTAATTAATTAATTAAAATTTTATTTATTTAATTATGAAAGTCAGAGAGACAGGCAGAGACGTAGAGGGAGAAACAGGCTCCTCACAGGAAGCCCGGTGTGGGATTCGATCCTAGGACTCCAGGATCATGCCCTGAGCTGAAGGCAGATGCTCAACTGCTGAGCCACCCAGGGGTCCCTATTTCAGAGTTTACAATTTTTGTCAATCTTATAGGTATAAATACACCCCATGATTTAAATGTGCATTTTAATTCATTCATTCATTAACTTATTTTTTAGAGAGGGAAAAAAAGAGGGAGGCGGGTGGGGAAGGGGCGAGGGAGAGGGAGAGAATCTTAAGCAGGTGCCCCACACCAGTATGGAGCCTGATGTGGGGCTCAATTTCACAACCCTAAGATCATGATCTGAGCCAAAACCAAGAGTCTGATGCTCACTGACTGAGCCATTCAGACACTCCTAAATTTGCATTTTTCTGATGACTAATGAAATTAAGCCTTTTTTCCATATGATTATACTTGTGTTTTCTTTTCTGTTAAGTCCCTGTTTAAGTCTTTTCTCATATTCAACTGAGATTTTTATAAATTGATTTTTTAGGAATTCTTTATGTATTCTGTTTAATAATTCTTTTTTAAGGGGAACTTTTATTTTTTTAATTTTTAATTTTTAATTTTTAAAGATTTATGTATTTATTTATTCAGAAAGAGAGAGAGAGAGAGAGAGGCAGAGACACAGGCAGAGGGAGAAGCAGGCTCCTCACAGGGAGCCCCATGCAGGACTCAGTCCTGGAGCCCGGGATCACGACCTGAGCTGAAGGCAGGTACCCAACCACTGAGCAACCCAGGCATCCCCATCTTATCCTTTTAAAGTTCTCTATCACCTCAAATAAATAAGGACTCAATGGTTTAATAGATATAGTGTTTTATTTCCTGACCATGTAAAATCCCACTAACACTCCATTCTATAGCTATCTCAAGAGCCCCTGTGAATTAGTTAAGGAGGAGAACATAATGAGTGGGAGATTTGGTGTTGCCCAAATTCCAAAAGTAGAAATTGTGCCCAAGAAAAAGTATTTTGTTGCCTGTTACTGTTACATTTGTAATCCTCAGCTAGTTCAGAACTCATTGATAGTAAGTCAAAGCTCTTGACTTCTTTATTTGTAGACCAAAGGTATGCCCAAATGGTATTAATAGAGGTCAAACAATTTGTTTATAATAAAAATTAATAAAATACATGGGTAAAATATAGAGACTATTTCCTAAGAGGGAGAGATTTACCGTAGAGAACAAACAGAGGGAAAATAGGAAGAGACTGGGTTCAATGAAATTAAAAGTTAATAGGAAACTAGAGCAAGGGGTGGGCCATAAGTTAGTACTTCATTAGTTTGGCTAGACTACAAAAACTTATTGTGGTTTTGACTGATAACATGACTCTAGATAGTGCCAAGGAAGGTTTGAGAGGAAAAAGTCAGGGACTTTATAGCTTGTAATCAGGGCTATCTCTTCTGGGTTGATTGGAAATGGGTTAAAGTCTAAGATCTTGAATGAGAAGTAAAATTAGATTCTTAATTTCAGTGTTTGGAATTTAGCAGTTCATGCAGACAAATAGCCTTTTTGTTCATTTTATAATCTCGGCTATGGAGTTCAAAGAGTGCTCAGATAAGGGTATGTCTTTTCTGTTGGATTTTGTTTAGAAAGGATATCAATAGGGACTTGTGATTATGAAGATATCAAGCCAGAATTTATATTTCTGAGGGAGAATGACTCTGAAATTATTAACTTTTCTTTCCCATCTCCATTAATTTCTCCCTCTTTCTAAAGACTATTTCCTAGAATATTACAGAAGAAATTCTCTTACTCTGGGATTTTGAATTTTGGTTCTATTTTTATATTGTTTGAAGGATGATTTTCTTTTAATGTCAGATGAATGGCTTGTTAGAATTACATTATGTGAGAATATTTCTTAAAGGTCATACATATTTATGTGATTCAGGAATACTTTCTGGTAGTAAAATGTAATAAACCAGGGATATGAAGGGAAAAAATGATGATGTTTGAAAAGAAATATAAGTTGAACTAAAGCTATAGACTTTTTATTTGCTTTCTTTCTGTGTGGGAACACTGGTTGATCCATATGATATTTAAGTAGAAACATAATGGATAATGTATGGAAGGAAGACTACTCCTTTAGACTTATTTAGGGTAAGGACTGTGTTTCATCTCCCTGTGATACAGTGTGGACCCTGATAAACTCTTATTGAACTATTTATTAGTTTTTAAAAAGATTTTATTTGTTTATTTGACAGAGACAGAGAGCACAAGCAGGGGGAGAAGCAGGAGAGGGAGAAACAGGCTCTTCGCTGAGCAGAGCCCAATGCCGGGCTCCCTGGGTCCATCCCAGGACCCTGGAATCATGACCTGAGCTGAAGGCAGATGCTTAACCGACTGAACCTCCCAGGAGCCTCTGAACTACTAATCAACTTGACTAAGAATTGGAGGTATAAATTACATTCCTGACTCTGTCATGTATTTCTGGTGCCTTATGTATATTCAATTTCTTGACTATTTTCACAAGGGAAAAGGGTACTTTGGGGCTATAAAATCACTTGTTTTTAAGCTTCTCAGGGAAAAATGTCTTATTTACCATCAAGTTCTCATTCTCAGCATTTGTCTCTCTGTGGGCTCATTCTCATCAGCATGTATTCATGCCTGTGGCTATCCCACCTCTTTCTCAATCTCTCTCTCTCTTTCTCTGAACACAGACACATTAAAAACAATACAATGTTAGCATATACTGTCAATACCTTGTCTGTATATACTTTCCGTAGTGGCATTAGTTCACAGGCCTGACTCACAACATCAGACCTTGGCTTCCTCTGCCTGATAGGTTTTTTGGGCCTTCAGAGTCAGCTTTACCTCTTAGCATGGCAGGCTGGAAGTGATGGGAAATTAAGGCTTCTTCCTCCTCCACGACTCAGCCCTTAACCAACCATTTATTCCATACTTCCCATTGCTCCTCTGCATTCATGTTTCCTGGAAATCCCTCAGAATACACTACTTACTTTTGGGCTCTTAAGGAAGGCTTCTCGAGGAATGCAAGGTAGGGACACAAAGCAAACTCCTTGACCTGTCCTTTAACCATCACTATTTCTCTTCTTATCCTGGGATAATTAAGCTGTCGCATTCATTCCTCATCCCTAGTCTTACCAGGCAGTCTCCTTTCTCTAAAAATGCACAAAGAGGGGCACCTGGTGGCTCAGTGTACAAGATCTGCCTTTGGCTCAGGGTGTTATCGTGGAGTCCTGGGATTGAGTTCTGCATCAGAGAGCCTGCTTCTCCCTCTGCCTATGTCTCTGCCTCTCTCTGTGTGTCTCTCATGAATAAGTAAATAAAATCTTTAAAAAAAATAAAAATGCATGAAGATTTACAGGTGATATAGCCAAGAGCAGTTTCAAATCTGAACTTGCTTAAATGATCAATTGACAATAAATAGTCTTTCCTTTAACCTCCTTCACTCCACTGATATAGAACTCATAAGGATTTGACCTTTACACAGTTGTGAAATCTGGTTGTTGCCTTTGCAACTGATGTCTGATCTCTGAGCCCTGCCCTAATGACCAACCTGCAGTACATAAGAGCATAATAAATAACTGTAATACTCCTTTAAGTTTTCCAGTGGTCTATTACACAGCCACAGTAACTGGAAACCTGTTTCTTTTTGGGTTACTTAAAACATTGTGTGTGTGTGTGTGTGTGTGTGTGTGTGTGTGTGTGTGTTTTACTCTAGAGAATATGTACCTGAGAAGTCTAGCTCTTGGTTAAAAACTTATGTGTGATTTTCCAGAACTGACCATAAGCAATTACAAAGGCTTTATTTTTCTTTTTAATTTTATTTATTTATTCATGAGAGACACACACAGAGAGAGGGGCAGAGACATAGGGAGAGGGAGAAGCAGGCTCCATGCAGGGAGCCCGACGTGGGACTCGATCCTGGGTCTCCAGGATCAGGCCCTGGGCTGAAGGTGGTGCTAAACCGCTGAGCCACCAGGGCTGCCTTATAAAGGCTTTAGTTGGTAGGAATCATGGTGAAATGCTGACCTTCTAGCACCAGGACTTTGGGTACAGCCAGTGCACGGCAGTCTCTGGAAAAAGTTGTTGTCAAGGACGCAGGCCACTTAGTGGTTACTGGTCTTCATTGTTACTAGTCATACAGGCCCATCATGTTCTCATATTTGCCTTCCCAGGTACCTTCACTCTCATTATCATTACATGTATCATCAGGCCATTGTTCAAGGTCCAAAGTCTTCTCCAGACATGTGTGCTGAGGTCTCTTTATTCAAGGACCAGGGCTTCTTGAAGATACTTTCTTTCACTCTGACCTAGCACCCAGTTCCTTACTACTGCTAGCCCTTTCCCCTTGTTCTACTGTGACCTCAGAACTGCTAGATCCTTGGTTTGGGGCCGCTGCAACAGTGAACCCACCCACCTGGCGGACCACCCAACTTCAGACCCTTGATCCTCGTCTTGACCAGGCACTTTCTCCCATCACAGTAAGTGATTAAAGGTTTGACTCTTATTTTTGGCTTGTTGCTTTCATCAGCTACTCTGATACCCAATCTGATCAGCTTTCTAGATTTTCCCAGGCTCAGCTGAGCTCCTAATAGTACCTTTAAGTCATTACGGTTTGCCTGCAAATAATCTTGTGTTGCTTGAAAAATAGTAAGTAATATGATAATCTTGCAACAGTATAATTTTATTTACTCCATTCCCACTGTTTTGTCATTATATGCTATTTCTATGTATTCTATAAACTCACAAGACATTGTTATTGTTTTTAAAGTATTTTTTAAAGATTTTATTTATTCATAAGAGGCACACAGAGAGAGTCAGAGACACAGGCAGAGGGAGAAACAGGCTCCTTGCAAGGAGCCCAGCGTGGGACTCGATCCCGGGACCAGGATCACACCCTGAGCCAAAGGCAGACGTTCAACCGCTGAGCCACTCAGGTGTCCCTGTTTTTAAAGTCTTTTAATTGCATTTAAATTCACACATATATGTGTGTGTACATGTTAAAGATTTTTAAGATTGTATTTTTTATTTGAGAGAGCGAGAGAGCACAAGAAGGGGAGGGGAAGAGGGAGAGGGACAAGCAGACACCTCACTGAGAAGGGTGCCTGACCCCAGGACCCTGAGATCAGGATCTCAGGAGCCTTAAGACCCCAGGACATAAGCTGAAGTCAGATACTCACCCAGGAGTCCCATATTCAAGATATTTTTAACTGTACTTCTATAATTACCCCCCCCCCTTTTTTTTTAATAATTACCATTTTTGTGGTCTTCATCCTTTCCCAAAGATCCAGTTCCATCTGGTCAAATTTCCCCTCAAGATCTCAACATTTCTTACAATGCTGGTCTACGACAGACATAATCTCTCTCATTTCCCTACCCTCTGGAAATATCTTTATTTTGCCTTCATTCTTCAAGTGTATTTTTGTTAGATAGAGAATCTGAGTTTTGTTCTTTTCCTTTAAGCATTGAAAAAATTTACCATCTTCTGGTTTCCAATTGTTTGTGATGGGAAGTCAAATATTTATATTGTTCATGTGCTTGCTTCGGCAGCATATATATGTATATTGTTTGTTCTTCTATATGTAATGTTTCCATTTTGCTCTGGCTGTTTTTAATATTTGCGTTTTGTATTTTATTATTATCAGTTTGACTACAATGCCATCATTGTGGTATTCTTAGTGTTTGTCCTCCTGAATTTCTTGCAATTGTGGCAAGATATTTTTCAACAATTTTGGGAAAATTTTTGCCAGATAATTTTAAAATTATTTTTAAAACTATTTCTTCTGTTTCTCTCTATCCTTTCTTTCTGAAGCACCAATTACACATATATTAAAGTATTTGATATTGTCTTCGCATCTCAAGCACTCTGTTTTTCTCGTATATCCTTTTTTCTCTTTTGCTGTTTAGTTTGGCTCCTTTCAGTTGAGCTGTTTTTACATTTGCTGGTTCTGTATTCTGCTGTTTTGAGTCTTCTATGAAGTCTGTCTAGTAATTCTTCATTTCTGCTATTGTATTTTTTATTTCTAGCTTTTCCATTTGGTTCTTCTTTACAGCTTTCATGCTCAGATGAAATTCCTCAATCTTTTCATGTATCTGCCTTTTCTACTTTATCCTTTAGCATTTTTATCATAGTTATTATTTTTTATTTTTTAAAATTTTAAAAGATTTTATTCATTTGACAGTGAGAGAGAGAGAGAGAGAAAGCAAAGGAAGTGGAAAAGGGAGAGGGAGAACCAGGCTTCCCACTGCGTAGGGCTGGATCCCAGGATCCTGGGATCATGACTTTAACTGAAGGCAGATGCTTAACTGGTTGAGCCACCCAGGTGTCTCATAGCTATCTTTTTAAAATTAAACTTTTATTTTGAGATAATGGTAGATTCACCACACCTGTAAGAAATAATACAGATAGACCACATGTATGCTTTACCCAGTTTCCCCTAATAGTAAAATCTTACAAAACTGTAGGATTTCACAAGGATATTGACCTTGGTATAATCAGGATTTAGAATATTCTATGATCACAAGGATTCCTCATGGTATCCTTTTTTTAGCCATCTCTCATCCAACCCAGTCCCTGAACCTTAGCAACCACTAATCTGTTCTCCATTTCTCTCATTTCAAAAATGTTATATAAATGGAATCATACAGTGTGGAATCATTTGGGAGTGGCTTTTTTATTTAGCATAATTACCTTGTGATTCCTCCAAGTTATTGTATATATCAATAATTCAATTATTATTTTTTCTTTTTTTTCTGAATGGTTGTTTCAAAGTTCCTGTCTAATCTGCACCTCTTCCTACTGACTTTTCATTCTCATCCTTATCATGAGACAGTTTTCTTGCTTCTGTTGGGTCTTATAATCTTTTTAAATCATACTTCAGATATTTCATATAAAAGAAATGACTAGAATAAGTAATATTTACCTCAAGAAAAGAGCAGAGCCCTACTTTGTCAGAATGTTAGAATTAAGGGCTGAACAAATCTGACCTGTGGTCTGGGCTTTGTTGCAGCTTTTTCTTATTCAGTGCGCCACTGGTGTCAAATATTTTGGGGTATGTGATTAGGCCTTCTCATCAGAAGAAACTGGGATCTAAGCATTGCTGAACTTCTGGAGGAGATACCTTTGTTTTTGTTTTTTTGTTTTTTTTATGGCCATGTTGCTAGCTTTTCTAACTGTAGGATATGTCTCTCTGATTCATAATTCTTCTAGAAGGAGAGTCTAAGGAAATTTCTTTGCTCTGAAGTCTTACTCTCGGCTTTCTGAGCCTAGGAAAAGCTCTTTATTTTGCTATTCTCCCCCATGCTTTGGAAGTTAGCTGCTGTGCTTCATACAAAGACCTGTAATGCCTCAGATAGATTTCTCTAGGCTCATGTCTCTGCGCCCATTCTTTGAAGTATTGTCCTAGAGCACATGGCCAAGTCCTAAAGAGTTGGCACTTGGAGAAGGACTCTGGCTAGAGTTTCTCAGAATCCTAAACCATCAAACCAGCTTGCACATTTCCATTAAAAGTGCATTAAACTTTCTATTGATTTCTCCTTATTTTTCTTTATGGGGGATTCTTTTTTGCTGCTTTATCATAGATCAAAGTCATTTGGTAGAAAAGAAAGTTTTCTCTCTCCGAGGAGGAACTTAGCACTCATTGGAGTTTAATTCATTCAGATTCCTGGCAATCTAATGAGTTTAAGAAAACAAAACAAAACAAAAAATTGATTTTGTATTTATCCAGATAAGTTCAGTAGAATGGGAACAATGGTCATTTTTGTGGCTTTCTTCACACTAACCAAAAAGAGAAGGGCATTCCTTAACCTTTAAGAGGGAGATTATGAAAAGCTTAGCAAATATTTGTGTAGCTGAAGGTCTTGTCAGCATTTGTTTTTTCTTGGGATTGGTTAAGCCTATTTATGAAACTGTATTTTTTCTTTAGGGAGTGATACATATGTCAGCCTCCTTGTTCTCCCCAAAGATTTTGTCCTCATTCTTTTGAGAAGATTTGCCTGTTTTTTTATGCTCTGTTAGAGGTGAATTCTTAGATGCCAGGCATTTTGTTTGTAGGACTTGGGGAGGGGATTAGTAGTGGAGTTACCAGCTCCATACACATGGATGTTTAACAAATCCCTGTTTTCTTTTTCAAAAGATTTTTATTTATTTATTTACTTGAGAGAGTGAAAAAGAGACCATGAACAGGGTGAGGGGCAGAAGGAAAGGGGCAAACAGACTCCATGCTGAGTGCAGAGCCCAATGCGGGACTCAGTCCCAGCACTCTGAGATCATGACCTGAGCCCAAATCAAGAATTGGACACTTTAACTGATGAGTCACCCAGGCACCCCAATGAATTCCATTTTCAGTTGCACATTTCCCTCTTAATCCTCCACTGCACCTAATTTTTCAAGAGTTCTGGATGGCCAATTGTGATATCTTCCTTCATGCATATTTGGCTGATGCTTCCTCCACTCTGGCTCATAATTACTATAAAGCTTATCTATCTGTTTCATATCTTCTGCAAATTTGCCAAAAGCTCTCAGGTATCTTGCATTCGAAGATTGTATCAGGATATTTGCTAAATAACTGGAAAATTAGAGCTGAATCCAAGCAGTCTGGTTCCTGGTCCAGTTCACCTTTCATTATAACTTTTTCACTACCTTATTTTATTCTCATTTACATACATATTCTCATATATATATATATTTTCTAATATATACATATAATTTTTTAATCCAGGTTTTACGGCAAACATTACTGAGAATCATCCAAAGTGTCACATTGTGATGATGATTCAGCTGACAGCTACCCCCACAAGTGCACTTATTGATGAGCCAGTGCATATCCGAGCTACAGGCCTGCCTCCCTTCCAGATAGTGGTTCTTCAGGCAACACTGAAAGATGAAACGGGGAACCTGTTTCATTCTCATGCCTACTATAAGGCTAATGAAGTTGGTGAGGTAGACTTGGAGCGTGCCCCTTCACTTGGAGGTGACTATGTAGGAGTCCACCCTATGGGTCTCTTTTGGTCCTTGAAACCTGAAAATATTTTAACTAAATTGTTGAAAAGAGATGTGATGAATAGCCCCTTCCTGGTCCAAATAAAACTTTATGATTCAAATTTACCATTAATTCACATCCCCACCACTGCTCCAAAAGTCAGCCTGACTTTGGAAAGGTGGTACACAGCGCCTGGTACCAAACGGATCCAAGTTCGAGAAGGCCACATTCGGGGAACCCTCTTTCTCCCTCCTGGTGAGTAGAATTAACCTGATTACTGTCATCCTTGTATTTCTTCTTTTGAATGCCTAATCCTTCTGGAGGTTTAACTTGCATATGGATGTACATAGTGTAGTCCTTTCCAGCCTTATAATCAGGGCTAACTCTGGGTCAGAACAAGAATATGGTGATGCCCTATTCCAACTCAAGTTTGATCTCAACAGTTCTGGAGTTTGTCTAAGGATAAGATACATGTAGTATATGGAGTCTCTGCATTATGGGATTTCCATAGCTTTGGATTTATGTGAAATCCATCTGTATTGAAGCCTGGCTATCAGAAAAGCCATGTCTTGATATTGTGGAAGTGTGTCTCAGCTTCTTTTGGGGTTTCTGTTTTGTCTGAGTTTCAATTTAGGTATAGGTCATTGCATGCAATAAGATGATGATATAATGGACTAAAATACTGCAATAAATATAGAGGGTTCAAAGAAACTCGATACCCTCTTCTTCCACAAATATTGTATATTTATAGAATATCCCGTAAATCCACAGCTAATACAACACACTCCCTAATGGCTATAAAACTTACCAGAATACTCAGTTTCCCACAGTGATTTCCACATATTAATAAGTGGTTCAGAACATCTACTGGTACATTTCTCAGGGCTTATCGTGGGACTGGATGAAGCAAAGTTAATTTCCCAGAAGTAGCCCTTGGTGGGTCCAGGTTTCAGGTGTGTCTGAGGTTCTCTTCTTCAGAACATGACCTTTGATCTGGGACACAGCCATCATTATCACCAGGATGTATTGCCTCTCTCTCTGCTTTTAAAAACATAATCACCTTGTAGAAGTAAGATGGGTAAAGGAAGCCTGAAGTATTAGAGGTGGTTTCTGACAACATAGAGTTATAAATGATGTAGTAGGAATAAAAGCTTCCCTTTCCAAAATTGTAATGACCCATGCAGTTGTTTGGATAAATTTCAATATTTTTACACCCAGTAATTAGCACATAGATAACATTACTGCATGTTAGGACTGGGAAGTGGGGGATATACAAGAGGGCTGAGCTTCATCGGGCCAAAAGTGACTGAGTCAGGTCTCAAAGCAGTTCTCAACTATAACATTTTTCTATGTTAAGAGGCTCAGTACTTGTAAGTTCTCCTTCTTCCTGCCAATCGGGAGATAAGAAACATCTTTATTTATTTATTCAGATGGTATTTTAAAGTCAAGATATTTAACACCATTTTATTTCTTCTTTCTCAAGATAAGAAAACAGCAATGTTTTGTTTTAAAAATTCCCAACACAAAAGTCACTCTTTTTTCTAAGATTGATTATTTATTTATTTATTTATTTATTTATTTATTTATTTATTTATAAGTTTCTTTGAGAGAGAGAGACAGAGATAGTGAGAGAGAGCATGAGTGAGGAGGAAAGGGAGAAGCACACCCCTCGCTGAGAAGAGGCTGAGCTGAAGGCAGAGGCTTAATAAACTGAGCTACCCAGGTGCCCCTCAGATTTTTATTTTTAAGTAACCTCTACACCCAACATGGTGCTTGAACTCACAATCCCAAGATCAAAAGTTTCATGCTCTACTGATTGAGCCAGCCAGGCAACCCCATGGATGGGACCAGTCTTCCTTAACTAAATTCACTTATATGAGGATAAAGTGCCCCCAGTAAGCACACTTTTTTCAATGTGTGGGCCCCACTTTATTTAGGAAACTAGCTGCCTACACAGAGCATGAGTGTAGAATGATACTCTCACCATCCCTACTTTTTACCATGTGTTAAGTTGCAGTGAATAAACATTGTTATTGCATGGGAAGGGCTCATCATTTGCATCTGCTTGGCTGCAAGATTTCATCACTGTACAGTCAGAAGAATGGACTAGAACATTGTTAAGTCAGGATTTTAGCTAACATAGTCATTTCAATAACTTTTTTTGAAGTCATATACTTTTGAAGCTTTTTTTTTTAAATTATATATACTTTGAAAACCTAATTAAATCTGTACAAACTTTCATTAGTAAATGCACATATAGGGGCACCTGAGTGGATCAGTCAGTTAAGCCTCCTACTGTTGGTTTTGGCTCAAGTCTTGATCTCAGCTCAGGGTCATGAAATTGAACTCTATGTCAGGCTTTCTGCTGAGCATGGAGATTCTTTCCCTTTTCCCCAGCCCCTCCCCATGCCACCCATCCCCAGATTTCTTGTTCTCTCTCTTTAAAATAAACAAACAAAAAGCACATATAAACATATATTTTGCATATAATTTCAGGACCTTCATTGACTTTCTAAAGCCTGTGTACATTTTCATAGGTTAAAAAGCCCTTGCCTAATTTCAATGACTTTCTTTACTCCAATACTATAGAAATGAACCACTGTGACTCCCTAAGAGCCCTTGGCTACAGAGATTAAACGTGTCAGTGAATCTAGTTCCCAATCAAGCTTCCTGATACTGTCTTCTATTATTCTATTCAATCAGCTTTAATTCTGGTCCAGATACAAGGCTGAAAACTTGGGATTCTACTTTTTGAAAATATAAATTTCGATTCCAGAATTTATAATACATTTCTTCATGACACTGTGTTTTTCTTCTCTTTTCCTTCCTTTCCCTTCATACCCAGTTCTGTTTTGTTTTGTTCTTTCTCAGGAGAGGGCCGTTTCCCAGGGGTAATTGACTTGTTTGCTGGTGTTGGTGGACTGATTGAATCTCGGGCCAGTCTTCTGGCCAGTCATGGCTTTGCCACCTTGGCCTTGGCTTATTGTGACTATGAAGATCTGCCCTCCCAACCAGAAAAGACAGATTTAGAATATTTTGAGGAAGCTGTCAACTTTCTCCTAAGACATCCTAAGGTAATGTTTTGCCTTTTTTTTTTTTTAGTTCCTGTTTTTAAATAAGCATAACACCCTGTGGCTTCCCTTTACTTCCAAATATGATGCTCCTCAGTGAACTCAAAATTCTATAACATATCCATACCATACACATGATTTATTTCATACCCAATGTCTTTTGCTTAGAAAGACAAAACAGGAAGTTAGCCTGTGTCCATGTTGGAATAAAAATGCAATGGTTTTAGATTCAGACAGAACTGGGTTGTATTTCTGGCTTCATTCCATCTGGTTGTGAAAATTTGGACAAGCTACTAATACCTTCTAATCCTGATTTTCCTCATCTATTAAATGCTATGGTATTGATGCTATTTCATAAGGTTCTCATGAGAAGTAAAGGGAATAATACAAGCAAAGTGCTTATTAGAGTAACTGGCAATGGTACATCCTTAATAAATGTAATTCTTATTAATGATCACCTTCTTTGATAATAATAAAATCATCAGACTTCATCAGACTGAGAATCTATCTTTCTTTGAGGAATGGGCTTGCATTTTTAGTTATTTGAGAGGACTTAAACATAATGCTGTACTTTCTAATTCATATCTTCTTTAAATTTTAAAATGTGCTTTGCTGCTCTATCAGGGTTGCTACATGTTATCCCTTGCTAATGTTAATATTTTTTTCCTAGTAAGAATTGATCTAGGGGCACTTGGGTAGCTTGGTCAGTTAAGTGTCTGTCTGCCTTTGACTCAGGTCATGATCCCGGGATCCTGGGATAGAGTCCCGAGCCTGCTCAGAGGGGAGTCTGCTTCTCCCTTTCTCTCTGCCCCTCCCCCTACCATGCTCTCTCTTTCTCTCTCTCACTCTCTTAAATAAATAAAATCTTAAAAAAAGAATTGATCTAAGTAAAATTAAGTCTCTGTACTGCATCCTATTTCATATAAGGATCACCAAAATATCAGAATTGTAGTAATAAGATGAGCAATAATCACTAACCATCTATTGAGGCATACTGAATTTTAAATAGCTATTTTGGTTCATATAATGGAATTGTCTTTGAACTATCACATAGGTGATGTTATTGTGCTGAGTTTCTTCTTGGCTTAGATGAGAAATGAAGAGGTTATGTGATTTTGCTGTTTGTGGTCTCGGCCTGGTTCCCCTTCTATTTCTGCATGACTTTTTTTATCAGTGTTCTTCCCAATGTCACTTAGATAGTCAATGACTAAGGGAGGCCTGGAAACCAGATTTCTATCCTAGGCTCTTAGTACTTCCACTAAGCCTACCTAATGCTCTCTCTCCTGTGAGAGGATAGACCATACATCTTTCAATTCCTTATAGGTCTTATTTCTCCATCTGTTGATTTTAAGTGTCTTCTTCGAAGCATTCTAAATTCCCTGGTCCCAAATTTGATGGCAGAAATTATAATAAGAGTTAGTGTTCTGCCAAAAGTCTGCACATAACTGAATCATTTTGTTGTTGTTGTTGTTGTTCATCCATGTTATACTTCCTTTTACTTTGTCTTCCCTGGCCAAATGCATTCTGAGTTCTTACCTCTCATTGCTGTAACTGTGACTCTACATCTTTTATATTAAGACCTAGAACTTCAGAGATTGAAAGATCTTTTTAATTCGAATGCAGATGATTCCAGTCACCCCTCTTAATATACAGGATATGATCTCCAGTAGAATGTATTGGCCTTACAAAGAGGCTTAAAAAAATATGTAGCAAAGGGGAATGGGTTCAGATCCATCAGAATTTATCCCTGGGACTGGATACATGCCCTGCAAAATAAAAAAGAATGGCTCCTTTCAGTGTCTACAGCATAGAATGCCATTCCTTCTTGTTTCCTCCTGGTTTTTTTGTATGAGGACCCAACTCATAGCCCATTTCTTCTGAGAATCTTTCTCTGATTTTGCCTTTATTCCCTACTACTCTGGGTTGGCAGCTTTAACTATGTGCATTCTTATATCACAGAATTTGTAGGCTACTTTAATTGTCTGGGTTTTTTTCTCCGTCTCTCCATCTGGCAGTGAGTTCCTTGATGGCGAGAGATGATTTATGCATTTTTTCCCTCTGTGTCCCTCAGTGTTAGTACAGGGTGGACAATCTAAAAATATTTGCTTGATGACTGATGTGGAAGAGGAAGCTGAGCCAAACCTCCTTTATAAAACCTTTCTCTAAAGGAGAAACCTTCTAGGGAAACCATAGCAGATATAGAACCCCCTGCTCATGTTTCCATGCTTTGTTCTACTAAGCTCATTCTTTTTCTCATCCTTTCCTACAGAGTACACTTTCCTCTGAACTTCTAGAGACCCTAGAATAGGAACAACAGAGTTTACTGGTCAACTGTACCCACTCGTATTATTCACAGGAGTTATGTGCCTCTTTCTTATTTTTCCTACAACATCGGTATTTCTTTAGGGCATTTTATTTATTTACTTATTTTTTAAAAGATTTTATTTTTTACTCATAAGAGACACACAGAGAGAGGCAGAGGCATAGGCAGAGGAAGAGGGAGAAGTAGGCTCCTTGTGGAGAGCCTGATGTGGGACTCAATCCCAGGACCCTGGGATCACGCACTGAGCCAAAGGCAGATGTTCAACTACTGAGCCACCCAGGTGCCCCGCTTTAGGAAATTTAAAACTCAGTACCTATCACCACGCTGAATCCATAGTATTTAATTTGGAAGGCCTGACATGCTTTTGATGCAGTATTTCCTTTGAATATTCATTATGTGTCCCAGAACTCTACAACTGAGCATATGGGTGGGATTAGTTCTTGCTTGGCTCCCACTGGCCTTTCATGTTCTTTGGTTGTTTGAGATGGTCGGGTTTTGCTAAATGATGGACAGAATTAACATCTCATTTTCATTATTTTTAGGTCCTTGGCCCAGGCGTTGGGATAGTTTCCATAAGCAAAGGTGCAGAGATTGGACTCTCCATGGCTATTCACCTAAAACAGGTCACAGCCACTGTGCTTATTAATGGGCCCAACTTTGTAATTAGAATTCCACAGGTATATCGTGGACAGATAAGTCAGCCCTTGCCTTTCTCCCCACAACTACTATCCATCAATGCCTTAGGGTTAGCAGAGTTCCAGCACAACTTTGAGGAAGCTAGAAATGAAGCCAATGAGAATTTTCTTCTCCCCATTGAAAAGGCCCAGGGACATTTCCTTTTCATTGTGGGAGAAGATGATAAGAATCTCAACAGCAAAGCATATGCCAAGCAAGCCACAGAGCAGTTGAGAAGAAACGGGAAGAACAATTGGACTTTGCTATCTTACCCTGGGGCAGGCCACCTATTAGAGGCTCCCTACTCCCCACTGTGCTGTGCCTCCAAGATCTCCAGTCTCCACCTATTCATCCACTGGGGAGGAGAGGTGACCCCACATGCCATTGCACAAGAGCACTCTTGGAAGGAGATCAAAAAGTTCCTCAGGAAGCACCTCCTTCCAGTTGTAACCAGTCAACTTTGAGAAGAGAGGATATTCCTTAGAAACAGAGAAGCAATACCGGATTTTCAGGGAACAATGTCTTTGATTTCCTATTGTAGGACGTTATACTAAGAGAAAGCAAGAGGGTGACAGTGGCCATGTCTTGACTTTGGAAAGGGAAAATGGTTTCCACTTAATCTGGTATCACACACACAGAGTTTTATATTTTTAAAGATAAATTTAGGGCTCAACCTGTCCTAAAATATTCTGGTTTATAATTATAGCAATTATCTGGCAGAAAAAAATTACCAGAACGAATGTCAGAATCCCCTGGTTTGTAAAACAGACATGAGGAAAATCAGGTGCTGATATTTATTGTTTTCTTAAAACTCCAATGAAATATGTTTAGATTTCTCATATTTGAAAATATGCTTGTGGTTCCTGGTTACTTCATTGTCATTGAAAAACTAGAGCTGGGTAAATGAATTTATTATTTTAAGGCAGTATGGAAGCTGATACGGAGGTTACATGATTGAGTCGGCCTACAATCAATAATTCAACAAAAGCTAATAAAAGAGGGATCCCTGGGTGGCGCAGCGGTTTGGCGCCTGCCTTTGGCCCAGGGCGCGATCCTGGTAGACCCGGGATCGAATCCCACATCGGGCTCCCGGTGCATGGAGCCTGCTTCTCCCTCTGCCTGTGTCTCTGCCTCTCTCTCTCTCTCTGTGACTATCATAAATAAATAAAAAAAAAAAAAAAAAAAAAAAGCTAATAAAAGAAAATAAAGTAATATTTGTGTCTAAACATATATTTTGAGAAAGAAACAATCTGAGATTCACAAAACTGCAATTTAGTGAAGAGCAGTGATGATGTGTGTTGTGTACCTTAGCGGCTGGCAAACTATTTCTGTAAAGTTCTACGTAGCAAATATTTTAGGTTTTATGGGCCATTAACTCTCTGTCACTGTTATGAATTCTGTTATTCAAGCACAAAAGCAGCATAGATAGGCTGTAACGAATGATTGTGGCTGTGTTCAAATTAAACTTTATTTATGGACACTGACATTTGCATTTCATATCATTTTTATATGTCACAAAGTAGTAATTTTCTACTTTGAAATGCCATTCTTAGCTTGTGAGCAGCAGAAAAACAGGTGGTAGGCTGGATTTAGCTCACAGGGCATAGTTTGATGACCCTGGGTGTAGAACAATCCCAATTACCTAGTCCAAGGTCGAATTTGACGTATTTTCTCTAAGGGGCAATATTCCTGAGCTACTGAATTGCAATGGGTGGAAGTGGAAGTTGATTGGTAGATAAGTGAAGATGAACCAGAAAAAGGTATTTTGAATGATTTTGTAGGTGTGATAGGGGAGCCAATGAGGAATTAGAGTCATAGAAGTAACATAAGGATACTTCATTGTATCAGCCTACATTCCTTTTCCTTTATCTGCTCTTTAATATTTCTTCTGTTTAGAGTAAGATCATTCTATTCAGAATTAGTGAGGCTATTAGCCTTCCTCCTTTACCCTCAGACAAGTTTTCACATTTCCCAGACCCAGTCAATCAGGATATGTCACTCCTTTGACTATAATAATCATGTAATTGCAGTGGCTAATACCTCCTACGCTATATGCTATACCATAACTATATATATTAGATACTATATCATTAGTTATATATGCCATATGCTATACAATAGTTATCATAATGGGTTTAATGGGTATAACTATTTTTTTTTTCCTGTTGTGGGCTTTAGGAAGAATGTCTGCGTTTATGAAATCTGTTTGTGTTTGGTCTGATATATATCCCTTGATTTATATTTCACGGATTTTCAAAGTCAAGAAGGTTTTGAATTTTTTTCATATGTTGTTTTCTGTATCACTACTACAAAGATTAGCAGGAATGAAGATCAAATAACTATTCTTGGCCCAGCTTTTCTAACTTCCTGGAAATGTAACTGGTTTGATCTCCAGGCATTGACCTTTTGTGTGCACCAATAAAGTATCTCCACCTGGTCAACTAATGGTGCGTCCTCTTAGCCTGGTCCAGGCCAGCTGGTAAACTCTTTCTCACCTTCTGCATTCACCCCACTTGGTTTGTATTGTCCTTGCAATTTCTCTGTCAGTTGTGTCTTCTCTCAGGTCCCTGGTAGATGTGTTTACTTCATATCCTCTACTAAAGGGCCAGCTCACACATGGCCATAATGATCCCAGGGCAGACTGCTGGCCTTCAGCTCTCAGCTGCCCTCTATGACCATCACTGTGAGAATGTGGGTGCTTGCTGAACCCTTTTACATGTCAGCAGTGCAAAGGGAGACTTGCATGTGCTATTTAGCTTCTATGCTTCTGCCCGAATACACAATGTCCCATTTCACTCTGCTTTGCAGAACTCCAAGCAAAAAAGCAGGACAAAAGCTTCTTCTGTGGCTTCCAGTTTCTCATAATCCATTCCAGCCTTGGTCAAGGCTTAGACATTCTTTCTAGGTAGAGTTGCCTTCTTCCAAAGGACAAGCCCCAGGACCTAGCCTTAATGTAATAAAGCCTCTGAGGAAGAATCAAGCAATTACTGAGAACATTACTGCTGTTGGGGAGGCATAAATAAAGATCATCCTTGCCTTACGAGAAACAGGTCAGAGTACAGAGATACAGCGAAACTCATGAAGGTCCTACTTAATGACAGAAATTTTTTGGAGTACCAATCTACGTCAGTCTTCTCATAGCTGAGTAATAGAGGTGCAAAGAAACTTCCACGATGAATTAATACCAGGGCTGGAATTAGAATCCAGGGACTTAGACCTAAATTTTCTCTGATACACTGTGTTGATTTCCCCCCATGGCTTGTTAAACTCTATTCTCGGGAAATTTGAAAAAATTTCGGTCTATACATTAACACATTGTTTTGGTTGTTTTTGGTTTAGGAGAGCTAGAGACACTCCAAGTTCTATATTTACTCTTATTATGGAGAAATTTTTTAGGCTCTTTTTTTTTTTTAATTTTTATTTATTTATGATAGTCACACACAGAGAGAGAGAGAGGCAGAGACATGGGCAGAGGGAGAAGCAAGCTCCATGCACCGGGAGCCCGACGTGGGATTCGATCCCGGGTCTCCAGGATCGCGTCCTGGGCCAAAGGCAGGCGCTAAACCGCTGCACCACCCAGGGATCCCCAATTTTTTAGGTTCTAATGATGATTAGGAACACTTTGGGTCTGTCTTTGAGGAGTCAGTTTTCCACTGATTATGTGGCAGCTATGTGGAAGCTCAATGAAATCCGAATACAACTATGACCATCCTGTTAGAATAGTCTTCATTTCATAATCACTGATGTTCACTGCTGTTTTTCTGTCTCCTTTGAATGAAACCAGAATATGTCACCCCAAAATATGCCTCTTTGACAAAAATTGTTAGAAGATAAAAAAACAGCAGATACAATACATGGCAGCAGATACATGGGCCCTCTAACCCTTCCTTTTCCCTCCTGAAAGTAAGAGAAAAAACTCCCAGATGGATGGTATCCTCCCTCCACCAAAAGGAAAGTAAAATTCTTATCATCAAATCAGAAGTTGAGATTGGAGAGAATTCTATACAAATAGACCTTGTTCAAATGATTCTTATCTTCCTTTAGACTGCCCACATAGTTGAGTTACTTTTTCACAATTGCCTCTGTTTTTGTTCAAGCTAGTATAAAAGCAAGTATTTGCTTTTATTTGGGTCTCATTCCTTATGAGGCCTCCTGTGCCACATAAAACTTATATCAAATACTTTGGTATGCTTTTCTCCTCTTAATTTGTCTTATGTTGGTTACATTCTCAGGTCCAGTAAATATACCCTAAGAAGGTGTGCACAGAGAGAGAGGGAGAAACACTGATTTTAAGAAATTGGCTTGTGTGATTGTGGGGGTTCAAATCTTCAGGGCAGCCCAGCAGGCTTTGGGGGCCTGGGAAGAGTGGATGTTGCAGTCGTGAGTGTGAAGGCAGGCTGCAGGTAGATATCCTACCCTAGAGGACCTCAGTCCTTTCTACGTGGTTCACACCTGCTATTGATAACTGCTAAGGCTTCTTCTGTACATAGTCCTCACTGCCCAATGTCCCCACTTCTCATTTGCTAAACACCTTAGGGGCCCACGGACTGCTAGGTTCCCTGATGTTTTCTGACCTGAGCAGCAGAGGGGAGAAGAACTGGCTCTCTGCCAACTTAACCTGCTCCTCGCTTTATCTATTACCTGGGTGCTGGAGCATGATGACTTGCCCATGCTTTCTTTCCTGCACTTCTCTTAGAATCTTCGTAAAAATGACACTAATCCCATCCTGAGATCTGATCTTGGAAATTAGTTACTCAGCTGGGAGCCTTGCCATCCTGCCAAGGTACCTCTTATCCACTGTGAGAGCCATGTGCTGAGACACCATTCCCTTTCCTCAGTACTTTTTAATCTGCCCATGACTTCCGAGATCAGCCCTCTTCCCTCAAGGCTTCTATTTCACTTGCAATACATTCATATATCACTCCCATTAAGAAGTTGAAGCACAAGAAAAGTTAAGCAACCTGCCTGAGGCCAGTCACACTGATAGTTAAGGAGTTAGGGTTCCAACCGAGGTCTGGCTGCAGAGACACGTGGTCTCCCAGCTAGGCCTCACTGGCTGGAAAAGATGCAAAAATGAAAAGACATGGTGTCCCCCCTCAAGTAAGTCACAACCCGGAGGCATAGTCTACAATCTGTAAACTTGATCATTTGTACATTTTGACAATGGACGTTGACTGATGAGATTAACAGTGGGGCAGATTTCAGAAGTTCTGGCCCCGGGGAGGCATTTTTCATTGGGAGGGTTCCTGTTATCCCTTGGAAGAGTGGTTCGCAAACCCAGCCATGCCTTAGCAATCCTCGGTTGAACATACAGACCTCAGGACCTTATTTTAGTTAGCATCTCTGGGGAGGGCCCAGGAACCTTTATTTAACAGGCCCTTCTGGGGAGTCTTAAGCCCATACTTCTCTGAGGCTGGGCACTTGGGGCTTACCTTGTAAGACACTATCAAAAAAGGCAGTCGCCTAAGAGACTATTGACTTAGAGGAGGGAATAGAGAAGGGTTTGCGGTAGAGGGGACCAGAACCAGGAGTGGAGAGGAGGAGTGGGGCAATGCTTAGAAACCAGAGCCATGTGATGAAACACGAGATCCCATTATGAAACGCTTGGGCTGAGGGGAGGGAGTAGCAGCTGCACCAAGCCTCTGTCCTGATCCCATGACAGCAAAGCCAGCAGTCCCGGGACTGGGGACATAAAAGGAAGGAAGAGCTGACAGTTTTGTGAGGTAACTTCAACTTGGGAGAGTAGGCAAGCAGGAGCCTGGCTGGCTAGGCTGGGGTATTTGAGGGGTTCCGGACGAGCAAGCAGCAGGGAAGCCTCTGAAGCCTCCAGTTGGTGCAGCCAGCTGCCCTCCTCCAGACTGCTCCCTGCAGCTGAATTCAGAGTGAGTGTGTGTGTGTGTGTGTGTGGGGGGGGGAGTCGGGCTATCAGGGCCTGGCCTGGCGGAGGTGTGCTGGGTCTTGTGGTGGGGCCCCTGGGAAGGAGGCCCTTTCATTCAACTGTGTGCCTTCCTCTCTTGGTGGCTAGTGCCACTTCCTGGGGGGACGTCCTTGGCAACGCAGATCTGTGTCAGATGCACCCACCTACCAAGAGATCCTTTAGAGATGTTTTGAGGACAAAATGCGCACTGCAAAGTGTGGGTCCTACTAATGTGAACTTACCGAGAGAGTGTTTCTAGAAATCTTTCTCTGGGACTTCTAGTGTTGTGGGGGGAGGGGAAGAAAGTCCTTGTGAGGATGAAGGTAAAGCCCCTTAAGGGAATGGAATTTTGTTTCTTGACTAGTAAGTTTAGCCACTGAGGGTGACCTTTTGCTCCCTTTTATTCTTTGTTTCCTGCCCCCTGCTGTGTTAGTGTCCTGCTGGTTCCTGACTACCCTTTCTCCAGTAGGTCAAGGTATCCCAGTGGTAGAGGCCTGATACCCTTCACCCTGGGAGTCTGCAATTTTGGAAGTGGCTCTACATTATGGCTTTGGGCCCCTAGGAGGTTGCTTCCTTACTGCCGGGGCCCTGTCTGCAAGATCACAAGGCTAATCCTGTGTGAGGCAGCTTGTTTCTTGGCCTCTGACTGCTTTGTGGTTTTGGTTTTGTGGTCACTCTGGGTGTGCAGTGTGTCGCCTTCTGCCACAGAGACGTGAGGAGGCCTGGAGATTCTATTTCCATTGGATTTTTCAAGAATCTCCCATTTTCAGAAGTAGCCTGTAAAAATTCAGTTGGGCTTCTTTCCTCTTCATACTCCTCTGAGAAATTTTATTTTTCCCTTTTTTTTAACCTTTCCATCCATCTCTTACTCTTTCATTTAATTCCTCAAACAGTTATTGAGCGATTGCTATGTGCCAGGCACCTTTCTAGAAACTGAGGAATAGAGTGGTGAGCAACATGTAATTCTTGCCCTTGAGGAAAAATTAACACTCAGAAATAGATAGTGCTGTCCAATAGAATATTCTAGGATGCTGGAAATGTTTGCCTTGTCCAACGTAGTAGTCACTACTTATGTATGGCTATTAAGGAATTAAAACATGGTTACTGTGACTGAGGAATTAAAACTTTATTTGTTTATTTATTTATTTATTTATTTATTTAGATTTTATTTATTTATTCATGAGAGTCAGAGAGAGAGAGACAGAGACACAGGCAGAGGGAGAAGCAGGCTTCACGCAGGAAGCCTGATGTGGGACTCGATCCCAGAGTCCTGGGATTATGCCCTGAGCCAAAGGCAAATGCTCAACCACTGAGCCACCCAAGTGTCCCAAAACTTTATTTATTTTTAATAAATCGAAATATAGTTAGTTCTATGTGGCTAGAGGCTCCAGCATTGGATAGAGCAAAAAGGAGAGAGATAAAGAAGCAGATTTTTACAACATCATATGCCAAGCGTTATGATGAGATGGTTGGTTGGATTGGAACTAGGTTAACTAGGGGTTAATTGTAAAAGGCTTTGATTGAATCAGACTATAAAGGGGACCAAACACAAAGGGAAGCCCAAGACCAAGATGACAGATTCAGCTGGTAAAGAAATAATGAGCCCCTGTTAGATTCAGACTGTTTATTATTTGCATAGATAGTTATGACAAGAGAAGCCAAAAGTGCCAGCTGTCTGTGTCCTTGTCTTACACCCTGAAATAATGGCGCTGAAAGAAAAGGGGCCCCAGACTTCAACACAGTTGCGAGGTAGGTATCCTGTTGCGGAGGAGCCAACTCCAGACTGCAGTGAAATGGTCACAGAGTTTGCAGCCCTGCCCCAAATGCACGTGGGGGTGAGAGAGAGAGAGAGTCCCATGCCTCTCTGGAAAAAGGGAGGTGTATGGGAAAACTGTCTTATGGCAGCCTCCCATAAGATAGAGACCATTAAGAGCTACAAACTTCCACTTACAAGATAAAGAAGTCATTGGGGTATAAAGTACAGCATAGGGAATATATAACCAATAACATTGTAATAACTTTGTATGATGATGCATGGTAACAACCTTTCATGATGATTGTTCTGTAATGTATATTAGTTGTCAAATGTACACCTAAAACTAATATCATATGTCAATTGTATTTCTTTTTTTTTTTTTAAGATTTTTTATTTATTTACTCATGAGAGACACAGAGAGAGAGAGGGAGACAGAGACAGAGACACAGGCAGAGGGAGAAGCAGGCTCCATGCAAGGAGCCCGATGTGGGACTCCATCCTGGATCTCCAGGATCATACCCCAGGCTGCAGGCGGCGCTAAAACGCTGCGCCACCGGGGCTGCCCTGTCAATTGTATTTCAATTAAAAAAGAAGATAAGAGAGACAGGTGACAAAACAATCTTGTGAAGCCTCCTCCAAAGATTGCCTATCTTGTCATGTTCCTGAGATCACAAGGCATTCCATCTAGATTTAGGTCCTGGTGGTTCGAGTTTTGCCTGTGGACACACTGGAAACCCTCCAGGGTGCTGTGATGAAACCATTTCCCTGTAAAGGGTCTTTTTTTTTTTTTTTTAAGATTTTATTTATTTATTCATGAAAGACATGGAGAGAGGTAGAGACATAGGCAGAGGGAGAAGCAGACTCCCTGCAGGAAGCCTGATAAGGGCCTCGATCCCAGGACCCCAGGATCACACCTGAGCCAAAGGCAGACGCTTAACCACTGAGTCACCCAGGTGCCACCCCTGCAAAGGGTCTTAACACTTATGGCCAGAAGCTTTAGACTTCACCCTTCACCCTTTAGCCATTGGAAGTTTAAGAGATTAGACTGGGAGGTCTAATTTTTGTGTTGAGATCTGTCTGACAACATTGCAGAGATTAGACTGGGAGGCGAAAAAGACTGTAAACAGGGAGGAAGAATTAGGTAAATAGATGAGAGTTTCTGGGAATGAAGCGGAGAACACAATCAAAAATCACTTATTGAATACCTGGTAGTCAACAGCTCCATGTGCAGTGAATGTAACAAAAACAGATCAGACAGGGTCCTGCCCTCCAGAAATTTACAGATTAACAGGAGAGTGAAAACACAGCATAAATGGCTCTAGTATAAGGTTCAGTAACATATTAAATACTCTGAGGCATGTTGGAGAGCCCAGAGGATAGGGAGTCGTCTTCAGCTGTGTGTCCCTGTATACAGTTGGTGCCTTATTGCTGATGATGACAATTCAGCATTGGACAGGATAAGCTTTAAGGCTTCTTGCAACTTATTCTAGAAAATCTGGTACTGAGAGGCAATAAACCTTATTAACTAACAAAGGTATTAATCCCTGTCACAATACATGGATTAGTTTGGATCGAATTGAGAATAAGACAAAAGAAATGGAATACAGGCAAAGCAGGAAAGAGTCACAAACTTCAAGCATGGTGAGGGGTAAAGAGAAAGTTTGAGGGCTTTGGATACTGGGGGCAGGGCTGACTTGCCATACACCAACGGAAATAGTATGGTATTAGTATGGTACGAGTCCTTCCCTCCCTGTCCCACCACCATATTTTGATATTTCCATTTTGCCTTATTGTCCTCCCACCTGCAGGAGGTCAGTTGATCCTCAGTACCTCCGGAAAGGATGCCACGACAAAAAGGGAAAAAAAAAAAAATGTTTTCCTGGCCTTTGAGTTACAAAAAAACTAACGGATGACATGAATTCCAGAGGCCACAAATAGGTGTCTTTGGTCTGGTACCCACCTTGGGGTTTTTGTGTATGTGCTATTTTGTTGTGTTTCCAGGAGAATACAGTTGAATGCCTTAGATTGGGCAGATCTTCTTCAGTTCACTACAGTCTGACTTGCATTCACTCTGACCTTCATGTGCAAACTTACAATACCTGCCCAGCCTCTCCAGCTATCTGAATTTGGACCCCATGGCATACCTTGCAAAATAGGTTTGGAAGAACGTATGATAACGTAGGAGCAGGACGTCCCTGGCCAAGTCTTTCAGCGCCGTACAAGTCACTGAGACTTACTTGGACTTCAAGGAAAAGCAGAGCGCTCTGAATTCTGTGATTACATCTCTGCCACCTGGAGGAACAAGGACTCAAAAGAGAAATTATGCTGAATCTAGAGAAACAGGAAAACACTGCATTTTGTGCACATGTGGGTTTGTGGACTAAAATTCAATCCTACTAGTCCATTATCCATCCTGCCATACTACGCACCCAGGCTGTATCTGTAACTAAAAGCTTCAGAGTCAGGGAAAGGAAAAGATGAAGCTAAAGACAAGAAAGTAGTGAAAAAGAAACAAGGGTAGGAAAGAGGGCAGGAAGAAAAAAAATGCACATTCACATTGTTGCTGTCATTTGGGGAAAATAAATAAGATTTATATAGAGGGTCAGATGGCACGGGTTCTTGTTTCACCATTAACACAGGCAAACTTGTGTAAGTCACTTAACTTGATGAGTTCAATCTCCTCACTTATAATGACCATGAGAGGATCTTGAAAAGTGAAAAAGCTTTATTATGGGAACTAATATTACCCAGCGGCTAGCTTTCAGTAATTGCTCAATGTTGTTCGCTGTTAGAGAAAAAAAAAGAGAACCAAGGGGAGACTAGAATTCCAGAAGCCATTTAAAAGAACCAGGCCCTTTACTTGTCAAATCATTGTGGTGTATAACTTCCCTTTCAATTTTCCTGGAGCTATTGCTGCTTTTTAAAATTATTTGTTAAAGATGATTCACATTGGACAGGACAACTTCTACTACCAGCTAGTGTAAATCCCATTGGCTAGTAGCTTCTCTACTAGGTAGAGGTACAATGTGTGAAAGATGCTGACTTTATTTAGTAGCTTTAGTAGCTTCTCTACTAGGTAGAGGTACAATGTGTGAAAGATGCTGACTTTATTTAGCCTATATTCCAAGGAGCAAGGACTAAGGGGTCACTGATCATCTGGTCCCTTCCTTGTCTTTGGTGGGGAAATCTGAGACAGCCTTCACAAGCACACACCGTTGACCTGTCAAGTGTCTTTCTCTCTCCTTCGTTTTATGGTTTCGTTTTTGTCAAATCCATATCATTATTATCATGGAAAAAGTTACCAGGTCCTCAAGGGAAAGGAAAAAGTGAAGTCTCTCCAATATTTAGCTCTAAAAGAAATTTCTTGTGTGAAGGTTTGGCATGGCAAGATTTTCACAAAATCTTGATACAAATTTAGTGATATTTGAAAAGCCTCCTAAAGCCCAGGGATGGCTACTCAGCAGGTATGTTGATACCATGTGATCTCAACCTGAGGCCACTACTGGTTGGATCAGCTTGGATACCTGATTCAAGACATGTCAGGGATATTTTCTCCTTACCTATTTAGAATGGGGACCCAGAGATCACCAGTCACTCTGACTTGTCAGAAATGCTCCATAATAGTTATTCTTATTCTAGATATACATTTTTGCTATTTAGATCAAAGTATATGCCATAGTTTAGATTAGAGTGACATTTCCTATAAGAAGCAGTCCTCTTGAGAGAACAATATGGAAAATTTTCAATTTTTTTATGAGTATGATGTATGGAAGAAAGGAGGTGGGGGGAGAGAAAAGGAAGGAAAGGAGGAAGGATGTAAGGAAGGAGGAAATACCCCAAATTTTGCTCATTAATGGAACAGAGGACAAAATAGCAGATCCAATGTCTATTATAGTCTCTTTACCACAAACGACATTTTGACATTTATCACTCCATTAGAAAGGTATACAAGCAGAGACAAGATCATGGAGTTTCATTTTCCCTTAAAAATATGGGAACATGGGCAGCCTGGGGGGCTCAGTGGTTTAGCACCTGCCTTTGGTCCAGGGCCTGATTCAGGAGACCCAGGATCGAGTCCCATGTTGGGCTCCCTGCATGGAGCCTACTTCTCCCTCTGCCTGTGTCTCTGCCTCTCTCTCTCTCTGTCTCATGAATAAATAAATAAAATCTTTAAAAAAAATGGGAATATGAAAAAGAGCTGGAGGTTGGTTTTATAATGGAAGGGAGGGATTAGAGACCAAAATAAAAAATAACACAATAGTATATTTATGTTTAGGTAACTCTACCCCAGGTAGGTATGGGGCTTGAAAAGCAGTGCTGATCCTTCCTATAAATGCTTTTTTGTGTATTGCCTCCTTAGATCCTAACAAACACTCTGTGAAATAAGTCACATGGGTATTATCTCAACTGAGGAATTAAAGCTCAACTTACTCCAAACCATAAAAACTAAGGTTTACTACAGTGTTATAATTGATAAGACAGGAAGCTGTGGTATAAGCCTTACCCTGAATTTCCAGTTCTACTGTTAATTATTTACGAGGCTTTGAGCATGTCACTTAACCTGTTTCCTCATGTGTAAAATGAGAGTAATGAGTCTTCTTGCACGTCTTCTTTTCCCTCCTCCAAATGTTCTGTGTATTTTGTATGAAGTCTCTAGAAATAGAACTTGGATAGACTTAATGCAAGCCTTGTCTCGGTCTTTCTCCTGGGATTTCAGTCTCCAACTCAAAAGTCTCCTCTCACCCTATAGGGCAGGGAATACCACTCCATCCCTTTCCCAGTTGCCAATGGTCCAGCTGACAGCCACCCCAGCAAGTGCCCTTGCAGATGAACCAGTGCACATTCGAGTGACGGGCCTGCGCCCGTTGCAGATGGTGACCCTAATGGCGTCTCTGAAGGATGAGAAGGGGAATGTGTTCTGGTCCAGAGCCTTCTATAAGGCCAACGAGGTTGGTGAGCTGGACCTAATGCAGACTCCTGCATTTGGAGGTGACTACGTGGGGGTTCACCCAATGGGCCTCTTCTGGTCTCTGAAGCCCAAGAAGGCTTTCCAGAGGCTGCTGAAGAAGGATGTGATGAACAGCCCCTTTTGGATCACTCTGAACCTATATGACTCCGTTTGTTTTGAAGATGTCATCACAGATCAGGTCATGGCCAGCCAGGTGGTACAGCGCTGGTTCTCAGGCCCTGGGTTACAACGGGTGCAGATCCGAGAAGGTCGGGTGCGAGGAGCCCTTTTTCTGCCTCCAGGTGAGACTAATCTTTGGTGATACAGAAAACTTTGTTGATGAGTATAAAAACTGAAACAAAGGGCATCAAATTATTGGAGAACTAGTGTTTCCCACAATAGTTTAGAATCATCATGCCATTGTGTGTGTGTGTGTGTGTGTGTGTGTGTAAAGGTGGAATTCATTTTGCTCACCTTGTACTTTCCCTCTTATCCACTTGAGCCTCTTCTCACTCTTTCTGATCCCATTCTCTTTTCTTTTTATTGCTTTCAGGGGAAGGTCCTTTCCCAGGAGTCATTGATTTGTTTGGGGGCAGAGGGGGTCTGGTTGAATTTCGGGCCAGTCTTTTGGCTGCACGTGGCTTTGCGGTGCTTGCATTAGCATATTTTGCCTATGAAGATCTGCCCAGTGACCTGCTGGAGATTGACCTGGAATATTTTGAGGAAGCTGCCAACTTGCTACTAGCTCATCCCAAGGTATTTAAAATACTTTTCATTCTACTTTGCAACATTATAGCAAAACAAAACAAAACAAATCAGAAATGTCTGTTTTGCCTCTTTTACCAATCTGTTTAAACTTGGGCATAGCACATTTTACCCTTAAAATTGGGACAATATCTACCTTGTAGGATGGACATTATCCTTGTAGAGCTTGATGATCAGCTTATTGGCACAAAAGACAATAAATGGTGAATGTATTATGGTTATTTTCTTTCTTTTTTTAAAAAAGATTTTATTCATTTATTCACGAGAGACACACATACACACAGAGGGGCAGAGACACAGGCAGAGGGAAAAGCAGGCTCCATGCAGGGAGCACGACGTGGGACTCGATCCCTGGTCTCCAGGATCACGTTCTGGGCTGAAGGTGGCACTAAACCGCTGAGCCACCCGGGTTGCCCATATTATGGTTATTTTCATTGGAAAAAAAAAAAAGCCAAGGCTCCTCACATTTGAAGTCCTTGTGACTTGTCAGTGACTCTTCAATTTTTATCAGCTACTGATCTCATGAATCCTCTAGCTTAATGTGTTTTCAAACTTCAATGAGTTAAGTCACACGAAAGAGTCCTGAGACTAAGAACATGCACAGTTCAGTTTTAGAGCTGGGCCACAGGATCAGAGCAGAATCATCAGCAGAATGGATGTGGCTGCACCATCTGATGAGCTAAACTAGCTCTTCAGTGAGTATCAGATCTAGGGACAGAACTAAACCCAAAGTAAGTGTCCAAGGCTTAAAGCTGGGAAGGGAATCTAGAAAGGAAGGATCATTTTAGAACTCTGTCAAGTATTGTTTGTACCATTGAAAATGTGGGCCATGGCCCAGAGGCCTTGGTATGACCAGAGAGCTGCTTGAATGCAGACTCTCAGACCACACCCTGGTCAGCATCTACATTTTAACAAGATTCCCCAGGTGATCTGGATGCACGTTCAAAGTTTGAGAAGGACTGCTCATAATCCAGCTTTTTTTTCTAGGAATTAAATGTCAGATGAATTATAATCTAGACCTCTTAAAGAGGTCTCAAAGTACTGATGTTTGTGTTAATGACGAAAAAAAGAAACAGGAATAAATATCACAGGGTCAGGTGTCTGGGTTGACATTCTGTGAAACTAAAACATAGTAATTCTAGTTTTCCAGTCTGAAAATGTTTGAATATCAGTTATGTTTTATGGATCAACCTGTCATGGTAAAACAATCATACCAGCTAACATTTGTTAAATTGCTATTTGACTCTATGCTAAATACTCTAAAAGCACTGTTATTGAACACTCACAATTACTTGGTGATGTAAATACTGTTGACATCCTCATTTTTCAGATGAGAACTCAGATTAAGTCATGTGACAGGGCAGCCGTTTAGCGCCACCTTCAGCCCAGGGTGTGATCCTGGAGATCTGGAATTGAGTCCCACGTTGGGCTCCCTCCACGGAGCCTGCTTCTCCCTCTGCCTGTGTCTCTGCCTCTCTCTCTCTCTCTCTCTGTGTCTCTCATGAATAAATAAAATCTTAAAAAAAAAGAAAAAGTCATGTGACAAAACTACACAGACCTTCTGGCAATGCCTTTGCTCCAAATTGTTGGGTTATCCTGGCTCTGTTATTCATATCATTCTCTGCCCAGAGAGCCTTGACTGTTCTCCAGGAGACATGAGGCCACATCTCCTCTTGGAGCACTATTAGTATCTTCATCTTTGGTGTTACCTTCCTCATCACCATCAAACACGTGTGGTTTTTCTAAGCATATTTGGCTTAAAAAAAAATTTTTTTTTTCTAAAGACTAGGTCTTTTTTTTTTTTTAAGATTTTATTTATTTATCCACAAGAGACACAGAGAAAGAGAGAGGCAGAGACACAGGCAGAGGGAGAAGCAGGCTCCATGCAGGGAGCCCGACGTGGGACTCCATCCTGGGTCTCCATGATCACACCCTGGGCAGAAGGCGGTGCTAAACCGCTGAGCCACCCGGGCTGCCCTGGGTTTTCTTTTCTTTTTATTCTTTTCTTTTCTTTTTCTTTTCTTTCTTTTCTTTTCTTCTTTTCTTCTTTTTTTCTTTTCTTTTTTCTTTTCTTTTCTTTCTTTTCTTTTCTTTTTCTTTTTTAAAGGATTGTCTAGAAGGAATTAAATCTCAGATCAAATGTTTTCAATTTTAAAAAAGTTTTTTTTTTTTTTTTCATTTCAAATGTCACTCTTTGACATTATCTGAAGAGGAAGAGCAATTGTCAAAATTCAGTTTAGATTCAGTGTCATCAGAAGAGGTTCAATTCCCATCTCGGCTCCTTGACATTGTTGTAGCCTTAAGCAAGACTTGTAAACTTCCTGAATCTCAGGGTTCTTATCGGTAGGACAAGCGGAGACAATTTATGTGTAAAGCACTTAGCTGAGACAATTTATGTGTAAAGCACTTAGCTGAGGGCTCAGCCTACAGTAAACTGTCAATAAATCCACCTTGTCATCCTTGCCCATCTGGTTTTCCCCCTCTCCTTTCCCTACATCCTCAACCAGTCCCAAAGTGTTTTAGGGTCTATTCCTGGAACTTCTCAATAGGTCACACCTTCTTCATCCTCCCTGCCACTCTTTCAGTTTGCTCCTTCATAACTGCCCCCCTGTGGTAAGTAAGTCCACAGTATAGTATCCTATCTCCAGTGATAGTCTGCTCCCTTGTTCCCCGGTCCATTCCTGTCATGGTAGTTTCCAAATATGGAAGTACACTGCATTTCCTGGGGTGGAGGGGGGATATGCTCTAGTATGAGATTCTTGGGCCCATCAGAGCTATTGGAATAGAAACTAAAAAAAAAAAAAATGGATCCCAGAAAGCTCTAATTGAAAGAACTTTTTTTTCCAGGTGATCTGATGATAGGTGCTGGTCTGTGAGTGTAAACAAAGTAAACATATCAGGTTGCTATGCATTTGCTGCTCTCTGTCCAAAATGCCCTTCCTTTCCCTACTTGTCTTCCAACCTTCTTTCTTCCCTTTGCTCCCTCAGCCTTTCACAGAGTTAAAGACCCCCTCTCTTATGACCTACTACTTTTCCGACTGAACTGGTCACTGGCATTCAATTGTTTATAGAATCCAGGTCTTTCAACTTTATACCCTCAAAGCTTTCACCGTTAGCTCTTGGATTCATGGACATGCAAAACCTCAGTAGCTGTAAAATGCTATTTAAATATGAATAACACTTACATAATATTCTAAACAACCTGGGAAACTCTTTTCCTAACTAGAGAGAAGAATTTGATTCTTAAGTTTCCCTGCTTCTATTCAGGTGATGTTGAATGTTGTTGGTGCATTTAAACTCTTTTTGGTTTTATGGAACTCTGCTTTTGATGAAGAACTTTTATTTTGATTGTTTCACTAGATCCTTATAACAATCCTGCAGGGTTGGTAATAATATCACCCTGGTAAGACAATAAGGCTTCCAGAAGGCAAATAGGTAATGTCTTCGGTCATAGAAGCTGATAAATCCAAGTGCTAGGACTCTCATCCCATATTTTCTGTTTCTATCACACTAGCTTACTTGGCCTGTAGGGCAGCTGCTTCGAGTATGGCATGTGATGGGTTCCCTATATTTTGTGCTTCAGGTCCAAACGCCAGGAATCGGGGTGATCTCTGTGAGCAAAGGTGCAGAGATTGGGCTGGCCATGGCCTGCTTCCTGAAGCAGGTGGTAGCCACCATCTGGATCAATGGGACCAATGCCATTTTTGAATTTCCACTCAGGTACAAAGATACGGTAATAACACCCATCCCCACGTTTGTAGAGCGCATGCAGTTGGACATCTCAGGGGCTATGCGCCTCCGCCACTACAAGGGGGATCCCTGGGATGAACTGAATCAGCAGAGCGTGCTTCCTATTGAAAAGGCCCTGGGTTCGATCCTCTTCATTGTTGGAGAGAATGATGAATGCATGAATAGCAAGGAGTATGCCGAGCAGGCCTTGCACCAGCTGCGGAGCCATGGGAGAAACAACGGAAGGATGCTGTTATACCCTGGGGCGGGCCATCTCATAGAGCCGCCCTATTCACCCCTGTGTTACGCTTCCCCAAACAAGAACTTTTCTCTGCCTCTGCTTTGGGGAGGAGACCCTGCTGCCCATGCCGCAGCCCAGGAGCACTCCTGGGGAGAGATCCTGAAATTCTTCAGGCAGCACCTTACTCAAACCAGGAGCAAACTCTGAACCAGGGCTAAGGGTGATGATGAGACAAAAAAATGAGAAGGCAGGGATATGATGGGAAGAGGGAGTTCTCCTGACTTCTGTAGATTTCATAGTTATCCTGGGTCAATTGGAAGGAAATAGGACAAAAAATCAAGGAACAAGGGCACAGGTGCACCAGAAGTATTTCTGACAAATTTGTATGTGATCTGAATGTTTAATAAACTGAATCTTCATTTATATGCACCAGGGTACATTGCTATCTCAATATTGCAATACCCTTGTAAACTGAATAATCTTGTTTCCCAAGTAGGAATACCTTGGATCCAGGTATTGTCAATCTACATGAATTTCCAAGTTACTTGTGGAAAAACATTTTCTGTTTAAAATTGAATTTCTGACATTTGAAATGAAAAGTTCTAATGCCACCATCAAATGTAATGCTTGTTATAGATTTCCAAAGCATACTTTATTTTTGTATAAAGCTCAGGATAGTGATGTTTTGTATAAAGCTCAGGATAGTGATGTTTCTTTTTACTCCTAAAATATATTTCTTTTTAAAATTTAATCAGGAATGGGATTGAATTTAATCACATGCCTTTGTAGCACTTATTGAAATTAGTTAATGAAATTAGTTAATATTTTTAAAACAATTACAGCAGTTAAGGTATGTAGCAATTACTCTATCAGAATTGGCTGCAATTATTTCCATAATGCTTTCCTCCTTCAGTCTATTAGTGTGGTGAATTACATTCATTAATGGACTTATGTTGCTTTTGCACCTAATTTTACCAGATTATTTTCTCATATTGACTAATTTGGGTTTGTAAAAATTTTTGGAGTCAATATGGTCATTCCTATTTTCTCAGCATTTTGCCCATATATTCTAGAACACATTTTTTGCTAATAATTTTGCACATATCCCCTTTTATCTGCATGTTTTCCCTTTTTCCTCTCAGTCTGACTTGACAAATATTTTTCTATTTTATTAATATTTTCCAAGAACAGTTTTGATTTGTTTTTTGGTCTTTTCCTCCTGATTCCTTGATTTCTGTTGTTTTAAAATAAATTCATTCCTTCTGCTATATTTTTTGTTGTTGTTTATTTTTCTGGCAGTGTTCTCATTTTGTTGATTTCTAAATAGTTTTTGATTTACCTACCCCCCCATCCCACCTCCACCTTAAACCCAAAAGTAACTTTACCAAAGTATCATACTGTAGATACTATTTATTATAAGGGGGAAGGAGTGAGAAACTTTGCAGTGGAGGATCAGATTGTTACCACCTGAACCCACTGGTCAAACTTAGCGTCTCTTAAAATGGTCATTTTTACATAATGTGCTTCATGATGTGGAGTGCCTGGCACTACTTGGATGACTTCTAAAACACTATTAAACTTGAACCTAGTCAAACCTTTCAATCAAATTTATTGATACAGTGGCTAGAGACCAGTTAAAAAATCCTGCAAAGAGACAAATCCAGGTTGTGGGTCATTCTATGACCTGGTCTCATTTTAAGTTAACAACTCACCTGGTTTCTTCACAAGTTAGTTGCATGAAAAAATTTGGGATTTTTTTCTTTGTGGGATTCCCCCCCACCCCCCTGCCCTTTTTTTGCATTGGAATGAGCTGTGGGACAATCAAGCATTAAAAGAGGCTTAAGAAAAAAAGAGACTTAAGAGACATATCAACCAAATGCTATTTGTGGGCTGGGTTTGAGCACAGTGACTGTAAAAAGACATTTTTGAGACAATTAAAAAAATCTGAATATGGATTGGATATTAAATGACACTGAAATTGATATTCTCTTGTTAGGCATCATAATGGTATTGCGGTTATATAAAGACCACTTTTAGATAAAGATGAATACTGACATATTTACGGGTGAAGGGTTGCAATGTCTGGGAATTGTTTTAAATACAGAAATATGGCAAAATGTGAATAATTATTACTTCTAGATTATGGATATTGAGGTATAATATTTTTTATGTGTGGATGCAATTTTTCATAACGAAAAGGTAAAAAAATAAAAGATACAATCAATATATTTACCTTTCTCCCTCCAAAGTCAAGAACTTTAGCATATCTAAATCTTTTTCTTCATAACAACCCCATTAATTTCAAATTATTGATTTGTTTTAAAATAAATACATATTTAACATAACTATGCTTTAATGTATCTTTGCTCCTTATAGTTTCTTACAGGCTGTCTTCTAAATTCTTGATTTTATCTTCTGCTTGGCCATTTCTTAAAGTACAAACTCAAGTCATTATTTTAAAAGATTCCTATTCACCTGAATCTTGGCAAATTAAAAAAGTCTATATTTTGGTCCCTTTGCAATAAAGAATTTTATACTTGTAGAATTTGATGTTAATAGACTTTGATCTTTTTATTTTAGCATCCATTGTTTCCAGTGAGAAGTCTGATTCTTCTTACTTTGTGGAATTTTTTTCTCCTTTGGTTCATATTTTCCTATTTCTATTTTATTTTTATTTTACTCTGTATCTGAAAGCTTTTTACAGTTTTCTCTTTGTTCTTAATGTTCTGAAATTTCTTTAAGATATGAGTAAGTGGGGATCCCTGGGTGGCGCAGCGGTTTGGCGCCTGCCTTTGGCCCAGGGCGCGATCTTGGAGTCCCGGGATCGAATCCCACGTCGGGCTCCCGGTGCATGGAGCCTGCTTCTCCCTCTGCCTGTGTCTCTGCCTCTCTCTCTCTCTCTGTGACTATCATAAACAAATAAAATTAAAAAAAAAAAAAAAAAAGATATGAGTAAGTGTGAGTTTATCATTACTATGTTAATTAATTTTGTTTTGTACTGTATGGGCCATTCCAAACTCAAGACCTAGCTTTCTTCAGCTTTAGACATTTGCTTCTATTAATTTTATAATCACTTTAACCTTTCCATTTTTTCTACTCTCTCCTTCTGGAAGTTCAATTAAGAGAATTTTGGAGCTTCTGGGTGTTTCTTCTATGAATATTAAATTTCTCTCATATTTTTTGTACCTCTTCCCCGCTGTCCCCAGCTCCCTGTTTTCTTGAACTTCTTGAACTTTTCTTGAACAGTTAATTGTTTGACTCACTAATTTGTGCTTCAGCTCTGTGCAGCTTGCTATTTAGCTCATCTCTTGGGTATGATCATTATTTTTAATTTTCCCAATCTGCAATTGGGTTGTTTCCTTAAAGCCTGTTCTCATTTTTCCCTCTCAGCTTTATTGAGATATAATAGACAAATCACATTGTGTAAACTTTAAGGCATACAACTTGATGATTTGATATACATACATATTGTGAAATGATTATCACGATTAGGTTAGTTAACACATCCATCACTTCACATAGTTATTGTGTGTGTGTGTGTGTGTGTGTGCGTGTGTGCGTGTGTGTGGTGAGAGCATTTAAGATCTACTCATTTAGCGAATTTCGGGTATACAATACAGTATTAGTTAACTATAATCCCCATGTTGTACATTATCCTGTTCTAATTTTATAGATAGATCAGTGGGTCATCTTTCTTATTCCTGCTTTCACCTGTGGCCTTCATGAACACACCCAAATTCTGTGCAGGATAATGTCTTTGTATTTAAAAAGCAGTATAAGCCATTGGGATTAAGAAAACCCACTTATCCCAGCACCACCTAGATATTATTTTTTAGGGATCTGATTTCAGCAAAATGAACCATACCTTCTTCATGGTTTTCTTTCTAGGCTTTCCTCGGAGCTCAGCTTCCAGCTCTATTTGGTTTTCCTGTTAGTTGGTTAGAAAAATCTGACTAAAAGTGGTTTACACAGTGGAATAATTATTGTCTTGTACGTAAATAAATCCAAAGGAAGGATGGCTTTGGTTTATTCACCAGTTAAGCAGTGTCATTACGAACCAAATTCCTTCTATCTTTCTGCTCTGCCATCATTAACAGGTTAACTTCCTCTCAGGTTAGCCCGGCTATTGTTCTAAGATGTTGACCACAGGCCCTCGTATCTCATGAAGATCTCATTTAGATTTCCCCATGTCTCAGTGGTCAAAACTGGGTCACATACTTAAAGCAATCACAAGCAAGGGAAATGAGACCAGCATACCAGCTTAGATAATCAAGACTTAACCTTACAGGCCTAGCATCATTGAAGAACATGTCCACTTGGCAGATGGTGAACAAAAATGAAATTCATTACTGACAAGGACTACTGAATTGCCAATCAGGACAGTTTGCCCTACTTGTGTTTCCTCTTCCCTCTACTATTTTCATAACAAATGAAAATTATGGGTAGGGGGAAGTAATCTTCTGATTTCTGATGCATTCCAAATGTTTTCTTCAACTTGCAGAGCAAGATTACTCTTGACTTGACCTGTCCGGGCATTTTGATTCTTTAAGTTATGCTTTCCTTTCTTGTGTCCTTCTAGTTTAAACAAATATGTAGGACACTGTTTATCTTACTACTTATGTGTGATTAGGAGTCCCAGGGCTTTCACTCCATAGTATTACCTTTCTAGGGTGGTTAGATGGTCTATCTCAAAGGCAAACATTCATGTGTCTTTAAATATGCATAATTTGTAATAAAGGACATGGCAGTGCCTCAATCTCTGGATTTCTTTATCCCTAAGTCTTGCCACTCTACTGTTTCATTGTTATACCATGACCAGACATTTTCCTCTCATTCTCTTTATGTGTTATTCACAGATTCCTGTTGCTTCTGGTAGAAAGTTTCCTTGGTTCCAAACTCTGTGGCATGTACTCTTGGTAGCCTAAAATTCCTTCCTTCTAATAGTATCTAAATGTGTCCTTGTGCTTCAGTGATTCTAGACTTACTCCAGCCCCCACAGGTGAGTGCTAAGTGGTGTGGACCAATCATGGTGGCTTTTTTCCTTCATCCAGTGAGTAGAGTAAGCACAGACATATAACATAATTCTTGCCAATGGGATGTCAGAGACATCTAAAGAGAATGAAGATTGTCTGAAAGAGACATTCTGAGAATTTGGAGGATGTCTTCCTTATCTTAAAAAGCAAACTATTTTCTTTGGATGTTGTTTTATCTTATGCTTAGGATATATTGAGGCCAGTCTGAGGACAAAACCAACACACAAGGTCTGAGCCAAATGAGTTGCAGAAAGATGGAACTGAGGCTCTAATTACGTTGTTTTCATAGATGCTCAACCTTTGGATTTCTTGTTATTGGATTAAATAAATTTCCTTATTTGTTAAAGCCATTTACACAGGAATTTTCTGTTCTTTGCTGCTGAAGACTATCATGATCATGGACACTTCCCTTATTACAACAGCCCACCCTCTTTTGCATCTGTTTGGAGGCAGTGTAGAAGGACAAATTGCACAACCTAATTTTTTAAAGTAAAGTGGGCAAGGTGAATTAAAAATTAATAATAATCTGGAATTTCATGACACACTTTTTAGACTTTCAGGGTTTCATAAACTTGCATAATATGCATAACCTGAGGACCATGTATTGTTGCTAGATTTATTACATTTCATTTGTAATGATGGGATAGTGGAAAAAGAAACCTCCTATGTAAGTAGGGTCACTTCCTGATTGGAGATGAACTGAAAATAAGCCACCTATTTTGCAGAAACACACACAAAAATGCTTATTGAATGTTTATACTAGAAACACTGCTAAAAGCTTTTCATGAGTCATTTAATTGAATCCTCACACCATCTTTATGGCATACTTTCCTCATTAATGCCCTCACTTTAACAGTAGATAACCTATGAGGCTGGGAGTTTGACTTGCATTATGATTCAGCGAGTCAGATAAAATTCTGGGTTTGATTTTTAGCAATCTCAGCACGAGGAGTAGAAGAGAGGATCTTCTTCAGAGAGTATAAAGAAGCTTTCAGATCATTTGTGGGGCACATACACAGGGAATTTAAATCCTTAAGTTCAACATTTTCCCCCCCTTTGTCCAGTGACATTAGGAACAACCAGTCAATCTCATTATATTCATTAGTTTGCCAAAAATGTTCAAAAGCACCATATACAATGCCACTTACTCTCTTGCTTATTAGTGGTTGATTAGGCATATTCAGTAGTGATATCTTGTATATCCCTATTGCCAAATCATGCCATGGTCTATTAGTATTCTCTTTACTCCTTGAAATAGAGTCATTAGCATCTTTGAATCTAATCAGAATAAAAAGCTTATTCCAGAAACCCCCACACCCATGCAGAAAACTCATCCTTAAAATTCTGTTTCTTTAGAATGCTCTCAGGACCAACATCTGTATTAGGGTTCTCCAGAGAAACAGAACCAACATAATGTATACAAAGAAATTTATTACAAGGAATTGACTCCTGCAATTTTGGAGCCTGAGAAGTCCTAAGATCTGCAATTAGCAAACTGGAAACCTAAGAGAGCTGATGGTGTCATTCTAATTTGAGTCTGAAAGGCCTGAGAACCATGAGAGCCAAAGATAGTGTAAGTTCTGGTCTAGTCAAGCTAACAGGCTTGAGATCCAAGAAGAGCTGATGTTTCAATATGAATCTGAAGGCAGGAAAAGACCAATGTCACTCAAAGTCAGGCAAGAAGACTTCCCTCTCACTTGAGGGAAGATTAGCCTTTTTGTTCCATTCAGCTTTCAATTGATTTGATGAGAGCCACCCACTCTAGAGAGGGCAATCTTCTTTACTCAGGCTACTGATTCAAATGTTCATGTCATCCAAAAAGTCCCTCATACACATATCCAGAATAATGTCTGGGCACCATGTAGTTCAGTCAAGTTGGCACATGAATTATCACAGCATAGGTAGTCACTAAATTATTTCCACTATATAGGTGAGTAAACTAAGCCTTGGAGAGGTTAACTCACCTAAGCTCACACAAGTAGAGATGACTTCACAATACAGATGAATTTACAATCTTCCTCTAAAACGCATGTAGCTATTTTTGACAACCAGTATTGACACCTGACAACAGTAGCTACACACATTGCTATAGCTAGGGATGAAATAATTCAGTCCTCTCTTACCTGTTATATTATAGCTTCCACTATAATTGAGGTCAGATGTGGTAAAGGTCCTTAAAATTCTTCATTTTGGGGAACCCTGGGTGGCTCAGCGGTTTAGTGCCTGCCTTTGGCCCAGGGCGTGATCTTGGAGTCCCGGGATTGAGTCCTGCATCTGGCTCCCTGCATGGAGCCTGCTTCTCCCTCTGCCTATGTCTCTCCCCCACCCCCCATCTCATGAATAAATAAATATAATCTTTATAAAATAAAATTCTTCAGTTTGAATAGCTCAACACATAATAGTAGAAGACAGATTTTCTCCTAGTCCAGAGACATAGACCCTAGATAGATTATTTAACTAATATTGCTACACATGAAGCAAGAAAGAGCAGATAAAGCAGAGGTGTGCTCTGGCCTCAGTAAGAAAAGTTCAGTAAATGTTGTCCAGCGTTGCCCTGAATGAGAAAAACTGGGACAAAGAAGAAAACCCACTAATACAAAAAAAAATCTAGTTCAGTCGACTAGAGAAAAATCACCTTGGCCATCAGACTAGGCTTTTCTCATGTCTTCCTGAAATATCCGTATATACTATTCAATATTTTGTTTGGGATTTCATGCTCACCAAGCAACATTTTAACCAATAAAATGGTTTTCTAGACATCCTGATTACAGGATGGGATGTGGGGAGATGTCACTTTTTTTTTTAGAGATTTTATTTATTTGTTCATGAGAAACACACACACACACACACAGAGAGAGAGAGAGAGAGAGAGAGAGAGAGTCAGAGACAGAGGCAGAGGAAGAAGCAGGCTCCACGCAGGGAGCCCGAAGTGGGACTCAATCCCAGGACCCCAGGATTACTCCCTGGGCCAAAGGCAGGCACTAAACCACTGAGCCACCCGGGCTGCCCAAGATGTCACATTCTTGACACCAGAGCGTGATGATTCTGCCATTATTAAATGGCTTTTTACGGATAAATATAATATTTTAAAATGTATTTACCTGCTTTTCTCTTGCTCCTCTACCCCCTGCCCCCACTTTCATCTGCTTGCCTTGGGGGAGTTTTAGGATTGTTCCAGAATAACATGATGAGAAGGAAAGAGTTAATGCCCTTGAAAGGAACTGATTTTATCCTAAAGAAGCTGGTTTAACTAGAAGAGATGAAATTCTACTTCATTGGAAAGATAGAGTCCTGCCCCCTACATCCATTCAGTGGGACAGAGAGGCTTATTAGGAAGTTCAGACTGGGTTTAGAAAATACTTTTTGTGGAGAAATAGGTTAAATGTTTTTATCCTGCTATACTCAATAAATAAGAGTCTGTCACAAAGAAACTGGTCATCTTTGAGGAACTCAGAGCCTGGTTTCAGGCCTGCAAGGCTGTGGTCCAGACCTGACATGGTGATTTCCATCCTAAGAATCCTGCCTGAGTGATCAAGTTGAATCAGAGACCATATCCTCCTTGCCTCAACATCTCCTTCCTTCCCCACCAGTTGTGCTAAAGTTACTATACAACCTATGGAAATGCAGGTGGTGGTGGTGGTAATAATTCTGTCCTCAGTATCTAAGGAAAGCATCACAGAGCTATGGCATTTGAACTGTATCTCAAGTGTTTTTTTTTTTTTTTCTTTTGAAGTTCCTAGAACAAAAGATGCTATAAAAATAAGGAATAAGTCTGATGAAGAGATACCTGATTAAGAATCCTATAGAAGCACATATCAGGTCCATTTGGCTTTATCATTCAGTAAGGACATTTTTTGAAGAGTTAGACGCCAACTTCATCCCAGTGAAGCAAAACTCATGGTGATAAAGCTGGTATATGTTCGCCAAAATTAGTGATTTCAACAGGTGGCAATAGATTAATTAATACACATCCAGTGGATCTTGGTATGACTGATCTTACCAAAGGTATAAGAATCTATTTTTAAGGCGGTCAAACAACTAAAAATCCCTCTAATGGTGTAACTGGTGACTATTTAGTTGATTAGCCCTAGACCCTGAACTAGAGAGAAGCTACCCAAACAACAGGCAGCTGGAGTGGAGGTGCACTTGCTATCTTCACACTTACCCCTATGGCTGCTAAGAACAGGATAGAAGAAATGCCCCAGTGAGAAAATACTTAGCTCCATGATCCCTACAAAGGTAGCAACTCTGTTGGCTATAAAGAGGGAGCAGACGAAGTGGATATAAATGTTTTGTACAGAACTGTGTATGATGAGTCTATGTGAGTCTAGTGAGCCTGAATTGACTCAATGCTGAACTATTGCAGAATATCCCTTTAAATTGGGAAAAGATTGCTTTACAGTATAATTCAATGGAGAAATGACTTTATGTAACAACATTCAACATCATTATTCCAAAAGAAGAGCTGTTCTCTGTTTCAAAATATTTGAGTTAAATTGATAAATGGAAGTTCCTTTATAGGGCAAAGTAAGCACATCTTTTTTTTTTTTTTAAAGAGACTGTCTTTAAGGAAAAGCTCTTCACAAGCACCCTACTCTTTACTCTGTGTATAGGTTTACTTAGTTTCATGGGAAGGCTCTGGATTGTTACCTCTTATAGATGCTGACACACACAGGATACCAAAATGAGCAAACCAGGTTGAGGACAGAGGCTCCAGTCTTGAGTGGTATAAATGCTGTTTTCCCAGGCAGAGTCATTTCTAATTTTAAAATCATGTACACCATTAACTGGGCTTCACAGGGGTCAATGGGCTGGAGAGTAGCGTATCAATATGTCAATCAATACTGGGATACCCATGAATGTATCAATTGATTCTGGGACATCTGGACCAAGAATTAATTATGAGGCTATCATTATCACTTATCCTATTTAGACAGAGGGCTTTGTCTTTGGTAGAAGGCCCATGTGGAGGGGTCCCTAGCCCTAAGAAATGAATCTCAAATGGCAGGCTTGAAAGATCAACTTGAAGTCTGTGAAGTGACTTAGGACTAATGAAGGGCATTACTAAGGTTGCCATGGCGTGATAGAGGGAATCAGACTAAAGCAATGGTCCCAGACATGCGCCCAGAGATACCCCTTATTTTCAAGTGTCACAGTAGAGTGCCTTCCGGAGCTTGACCCAGTCATGTACCAATACCCCCCAGACCCAAGACTAGGAAACTAGGATCTGTGGCTAGAGCTCTAGTAACACTTGAGAAGTTCCTTCTAGATGGAAATCAGAAAGGAAAGTAGAAGGATAACACTTACTCATAAGTCGACTTATGTTCTTGGAAATAACCATCTGGTAGACACACATTTAAATGGCCTCTCACTGTGATGAGAAGTGGGTAATGTAAAATCAATAAAGCCTGCCAGCATTTTTCAGAATGTCTTACCATGAATATGAGAATAAAATCAAGCCCTCATTGCTGTTATTAAAAAAAAATTCTACAAATTATGTGTAGAAAATGAATCACTCAGAAATTGGGCAACATTATACTTTGGTAGCTTATACAAAGTGGAGAGCTCAGAGCTTGCAAATTATTCCTTCTCATAAGCAGAATACATTTTTCTTATGATGTACTTTTCTTACCAACACCATCCCTGAACCATTTAAGCAGATATATTACATTGAAAAACCTTTGAAAAGACGCAGACATGGTTTAAAGGCATCCTCACATAGTGGAGTCAGGAAGACCCAGATTCTAATACTCGTGCTAACATGACAGCGCGACCTTGGGATTATCACAGCTTCCCTGAGCTGTTTCAAGAACAACCAGATTATGTATGTGAAAGCACGTGGCACAGCACCTGGGATCAATAAAGCTTTCAGTACTCTTTCCTTCCTTGCCTGCCTACCCAACTTCATCAGCCAGACAGCTCTCAGAAGATGTAGATGAGAGGGTGTGCATATAAATGTAAATAACTCTGGGCCAGAATGAGATAAGAGATCAGGCAAAGTTGTATTTAGCAGAGGTAAGTTTTGTTCCTAAAAATGACTTTTTATTAATAACTCAATATAGGCAGGCTGGAAACAAAGGTAGCTTGTTAGGCATCCAGACTATGCTTCCAAGTGTCCTAATAATTTCAAGAATTTTAAAGTTTTGCCTGCACCCCACCTCCCCTCCACACACACCTTCTCCACTCACTCACTCACTCACCTACTCACTCACTCACATACTCTCCCATGAAAGGACCTACCAGTCATGCCTCTAAAATGACTTATCTCAGCAGGCATGACTCTAAAACGTATAAACATTTATTTAGTTCACTTCATTGTGACTCTTTAAATACCTTTGCCCCGTGGATGAAGCTTAAAACAAATGACATGAGACAGAATAGCTTTTGTGATAATTTTTTCTTCTCTTTAGAAAAAAAAAATATGTACAAAAGAAAGCTAGGAAGAGCCAACATGAAAGTGTCAAGAAAACATTCTGATAGGTATAGATAAGGGAGCTCCTTCTCTCAAAGGAGTTACACGTTAGTTATTACCATGCTAGAAAAATGAGATGCAGTTAAAATTCTAGAACAATTAAAAGCCACAAAGTCAAGCTGTTACTCTGGGGCTCTAGGTTGTAGATGCTCTGATACCCTTTCTGTAAAATAATACTGTGCAAACTGTAAAATATTCATTTTCATATAAAGTCCATACAATATGATATATAAAACTGTTGAATTGACAGGGGAGACTGGTACAGGTTGCTTTTTGGAAAGAAGTCTGTAGTGTCACTTGCCAGCCCAAGGACATGATTCCAGAAAGATCTTGAGTTTCTTAGATGGGAGAAGCCATTATCTAAGAGAGAACCTTACATCCCCAACACCCCTTATATCCAGGAGTCTCTGCCACTTGTTTATGTAAGTAAATGACTTCATTAATATATTACTTTAACTTAGAATGCAAAACAGGTTAAGAGACAAGAACACAAAGTTCTTTTTGAAAGGAATATTTCTTTCTGCACAATTGATTTTGAGATTTACCATTAACCAACATTGCCCTCCCCTGCAACTCAAAAGTTAATTTTCACTAAAATTCAAAAGTTCTGGAGGAGGCAGCAAGTATGGTATTAAAGGGTTAAAGTGAATTGTTATATTTTTATTTCTGTGCCTATAAAACTGAGAAAAGAAGGTTTGTGTACAAATATCACAAAACAACATCAATCATTGAATCAATGTGGTTCTTCAATGCACACTGGAACAAGAAGAAAATTTTGTTGGTTTTAAAATTCTGGCATAAATATATTAAAGCTGACCAAAAAAAAAAAAAAAATCAGGGCAAGCTACATCACTTCCTCATACAAAAAAATGTACAAAACATTAGCCTCTAACTAGATAAACATAATACTTGTCTTCACAGTTTGACATCAAGTAACTGTGTGTCTTGAAGTATCGAATTGGAGGGTGATAAAAAAAAAACGGCTTGTGACACCTCAGCTGTCTCAGGTGACTTCGGTCATGGAGGCAGAGTGATTCTGCAAAGACAAGCAGATGCAATCTCAGAATTGAGTTCACTGACTCGTGCACACACACTCTTCCCTTGCCATGCCCTTGTCTCCCGGCTTTGTACAGGCGTTCCCTTTTCCTGAAATGCTCTTCCAACGCCCCTCAAATTTTCACCGCTTCTGTTACATCTTCCCTGATACATATTTTTTAAAGTTTTCAAAATTTATTTAAGTAACCTCTATGTCCCATGTGGGACTCGAACCCATGACCCTGAGATCAAGAGTCGCATGGTCTACTGGTTGAGCCAGCCATATGCCCCTTAATCTTTCCTGATTTTTCAACCCAAATAAAATAATGTCCCCAACTAAACTTGGTCTCTATATAATTGTCTTATATTATACCTACTCAGCCATGTTTCAATAGAAACATTTAAGGATCTCAAAGTAACTTTGGCTGCATCCCACATTTTTAATGTAGTATTTTAATGTCAAAAGTTCTAATTTTTAAAAAATTTTCAGTATCACTTACTGAGTCATGAGCTATATAGAAATGAGTTTAATATTTTCAGATGTATAGGGTTTTTTGTTTTTAGGTATAGTTATCTTTGAATTCTTTTTCTAGAGAATGTAAGCTGTGTGATACAGATACTTTACAATTTCTTAAGACCTCTATGTGGTTTATTTTCATACTAATTCATGTGTTTTGAGGATTATATACAATGCACATTAGGTCAACCTTACTAATCATCAATATATTCACTATATTTTGTTTGCTTATTAATTAGAAATGTGTAGCAATCCATACTGTGATTGTAGCTTTGTCTCTTTTCCTTGTAATTCTATCAATTTTTGTATATACAGCTTGTTTATATAACCCTCACCTCTTGTTTATTACTTAATATTACAGAACCTTTTGCAGACCCAACATTTCCTCTTTTGTTTGAACTTAAAACCCCCAGTCCTCGGAGTCAGGAAATACAAGAAACTGTGGCATTAGATCTGATTATTACAGGCTTCTTGATGCCTGTTTATTTTTAGGACACTAGAGATTTATAGTATATTCTTGAGAGCTCAACTACGCATTTTAGAACTGGAGCATTCTGTTTTTCAAGGTACTCTAATCTGCAACATTTGTGAAAATTAGAGCTTGATGCATTTCTCGCCATAATGTGAAAAATAACTTTTCCCTTTGTGTTTTTACTTTAATAATATGCTTCCTTTTTGAAAAAACTTCTGTGGTCAATACTTTGGTCACTTTCATGTTTATAAGATTCTATTTGAGAGTAAGTGGTAAAGATAAAGTAATTCAACAGCTAAAGGTAACTAAAGGGTGACTTCAGACAGATCTCTTTAACTTTGCGGTATTTTCTATTTAATAAAAAATCTATAGTATCACTAGTGTAAAATCAAGGGGGCCATTTGAATACCTCTGGGAATATTTTCTTAAACATAAATATTCTTTTACCTCAGAATTGCTGAATTAGAAGCTCTTGGAGTAAGGTTCCCAGCATCTGGGCCTCAGTATAAATTGGGTTCTTTTTCTGCTAAGAAAAAAATGTCTCTCCCTCCTAACATCCGGAGACATGGAGAGACTTTATACCAACCCAGAGTGAGTTAATGCAATAGTTTCATCTCTAACTTCATTTCTTTAATATAAACTAGGTTTGACAGGCACACAATTGCTCAACACTAAGGGTGACTGCTCAGGTGCATGTGGGCATGGGATGCAGAGCACGGATAGTTCTAAGCTGGTCTCTTTAGGATCACAGTAATTCTGTGGGTTCCTAGAACACGGCCTCTATGAGATCACAATAACCCTATAGGACCACAAAATAATGCTTTGGAAACCTGACCATTTTTGTCTTGTTTGGGTTCTATAATTTCTTACTTTTTGGTTTCTCTTTAGTACTTGGGAAAGATTTTTAGAAAATGTACCATGTCTCAATCAACTATGCTAAGGGGAATCACAGAGGGCAAATATTCAAGTCTAGTTGATGTTTTAGAGGAAGAAAAAGTTCTGGAGCCTGGCGGCTCCATGTGGCAAAAGGGAAAGAATGTCTCAGGAGGAAGGAAAGGAGAGTGACCAGGTCTTCTCCCCATCCAGTCTTCTCCTTGAGGTATCTTGAACAGTGGGATGGATTTCACATGTCTGAATGCACACTCTGAAGAGAGGTTCATATTTTCTCTCAGATCCCAAAAGTTCTTCTTCCTGGGAAGATGGTTTTAGCCCAGAAATTACAACTTCTAATAGAAAGCACAGCTGTTGGAGTTGCACAGAGTTCTTGCCCACAGGGAAAAACACAGGGCATATTTATTTTGAAAGAACTGTAGCTCAGTTAAAATACCCTATCCCCTACTGTATGTTTCCATTTAATGCTAAGAGATAAAGGTTTCCAAATGGAATTATCCTGAATGAAAGACCAGGCTGTGTGGCCTAGTACAGCAAGTAGGGCCTTTAGAATTAGATGGGTCAGTTTTAATTTTGACTTGGTGAACTTGGGCATGTTTCTTAAACTCTTTGTGCTTTTATTTACTTCATCTACAAAACAGAATTAATAATATCAATTTCAGGACTGTTGTGAGGACTGAATGTGATCACTTGCAAAAAATGCCAATTTTCTCTTCTTGACCAACAAATAAAGAGTATAATCATCCTAACTACACGTGTGGAAACATTTGGTATTAAAAGCATGATGCTTTGTTACTTGAGTCCTCTACAGTTGGCATGAAAGTCATCACCTGAGAAGTAAATGCTCTATCCAGCATCCTGTAGCTTTACTTTGACTGCCTTTAGAAGTCCTATTGTTTCTTATTAATTTCTATTTTCTTTGGAGGTTCAGATAAGTTCCTATAATCTGATTTTAGGTTCTTGGTTTTGTCTAAAGTGTTCAGTTCAGATTTTGATTCTGGCTTGCCTCTATCCATCAAACATCTATTTCATATCTAGTGAATGCCAGAAAATATGGAGAAACATAAAACACAAGACATCATAGTGTTCAGATCCTCAAAGATCTCCAGGTTCTTGGGGGAGGCAGATATGAAGGGACACTGTTGGCATCCATGGGGTAGGACAATTCACAAAGGGCTGTGTATTCAGAAAAGGACTCATTGTATCCAGATGAGGTGATGTACATGGAAATAAAGATACATGGATAGATTTGAAAGAAGTTCAACTTACTGCCTATAGTGAATAATAATATATGTTTTGAAGGAATCTTTTATCTTTCTTGCAGAAGATCAGTTTTTGAAACTGTTTGGCACTTCAATTTCATCCAGTGTAAGTGGAATCCTCCAAACTATGGTCTAGATGTCTCTGTGACCTGGATGTTCAACTATTAATTGTTCTGAGGGAGAAGGTAGACAGAAGTATGAAGAAGGTTTCCAACAGAGGGTCTCTTTAGGATCACAGTAACTCTGTGGGTCCCTAGAACAGGGTCTCTATGAGATCACAATAACCCTATAGGGCCACAAAATAATGCTTTGGAAACCTGTGTTGGGCAGAAGCATAGGGTGGAAAGGGGATGTGCTTAAATCAGGAAATTCAAGGCAAAGGAGACAGCAGTTAAAAGAACACAGACACTGCCGTGTTTGTGGAACTCAGTACATATTTGTTTGCTTTTAAAACTCACCTTCGTCTTCAGTTGCTTCACCTCAGAAGTAGAGGCAACCACTCTGATCTTATCAGATACAAGAACATAATTAAATGGGGAATACCAGAGAGAGTCTATCTCACTATTTCATTACGAGGCATCACGATTTAGCCACTTTATCATACAATCTGTACCAACAGGCCGTATATAAATAAACTAGGCACATTTTTTTTCCAGCAAGTTATTTCTCATTAAACCAAGTCAACATTTTCACCTTAATACAGGTCAAGGGAAAACAAACAGGATACTTGGCACTGGGTTTAATGGAGTGCCCTAGTTTTCCCAAGATAGAAATAGCTCTATTGTTTTGTTTCTCTTATTAATAAAATTAGAAAGACTTCATTAAACACGAAAAGAAATAGGACAGTTCATCTCAGAGAGATGGCTGATAGTTAATAATCTTTCAACAGGGAAAAATATTATTATGTAGTATCCTGATAAGAAATACATGATAATTTCAGTGGGAGGTGATTTGCTTTTCCCTTGTACTATCTATAAAAATGGTTCTAGGGATCCCTGGGTGGTGCAGCGGTTTAGCGCCTGCCTTTGGCCCAGGGCGCGATCCTGGAGACCCGGGATCGAATCCCACGTCGGGCTCCCGGTGCATGGAGCCTGCTTCTCCCTCTGCCTATGTCTCTGCCTGTCTCTCTCTCTTTCTCTCTGTGACTATCATAAAAAAAAATGGTTCTGTAAGGACAGAAATACAAATAAGATTTCAAGATCAATAGATTACAGAAAAATTTTAGCAGGACTCAGCCAACTGAGCAAAATGGGACAACAGTAAAAACTGTTTTGTGATTGGTTATACCCTTATCTGTCTGCTTAAAGAACCACTTGTCTCAGCTCTCCCACTTGCTAGCTATGTGGTCTCAGGCAAGTTAAATGAACATAGCTATTTTCATATTCCTATTTTAAATCTGTGAAATGGGAATTCTATCAACCCAAAAGGTGTTTGCTTAAATAAGAATGTATTTGTAAAGCACCTAGCAACTATCCCAGGCAAAAATAAGTGCTGGAAACCGTCTTTAAGGTTATTTTCAGTAGGCAAGTCTTCACCATGGCTTTTCCTGTCTTCTCAGACAAAACACATTTTTTTACTTCATTTGTATTCATAAAGTGCTTTGTGGACTTCTGATTCAGCATGCCCTATTATGATTATTCATTTATATCCACCTTCCTGATTATCTATGAGGTCTTTGAGGACAAGGATTATGTGGCTAATTATTTTTTGTTATCTGACATGAAACAAGGCCCTGATGTAAATAACTGATTGGTGAGTATGGCTGCATTAAATTTTTTGATTGTGGTCATCAAAATAGATCCAAAAGGATACTTAGTGATAATCTTTTTAAAGTGATTCCAGTTTATATCTGTTACTGAATGTAACAACACCTTTCTCTTTCCAAATATTGTCCTAGTTACTAAATCAAATTGGCCTCCCATATAATTGGTTCACATTTCATAAATGTGGTATTCCATAGTAGGTCAAGATTTCTTAAAACAGCTAAGAACTTCCTGAGGATTCACAATTGCCAAGCTCCCAAATAAATACAAGACTAACTGAGAAAAGCTTAAAGTTCCTGAAACCTTTACATCAGATTTTTATTAGTGTTGAGTGGATTCAGTGGTATCCTGCTTCCTATTAATTGTTCTGAGGGAGAAGGTAGACAGAAGTATAGAGAAGGTTGGTAGAGGAATTGATTAGTTTACCTCCCAAGATAATAGGCTTTGAGCCTGTGGGTTTGGTTTGCTAAAACCACTTTACTATACCTGTGCACTTAAGGTTTCCAGAGGGCTTTCTATCCTCGGGAAAGCCATTAGGGGTACTCCGCGGGGATCCTCAGGTTTGGGTTTAGAAGGAGATCCTTGCGTTCCTTTAAAGTTATGGACCACACACATTCCCTGCAGGATGAGGGGAAAAAAGACTGGGGTCAGACTGCAGCCATCAATGCCCGGCCATGTGTGAGGGTGGCAGGCCTTTCCCCTAGAATGTCATTGCTGTAGTGACTTTCTCCCTTTGAGCCAGAGGGTAGGGACCCTGCAAAGACCTTGGGCATGGTCTAGGGTGTTTGCCGGGCACCTGGAAGGGCTGACGAAGTATCTGACTAATTACCACATGGCCAGTGATAATCAATCCACCCCACTGAGGCTGTTTCCTCACCTGTAATAACACCAATCTCACAGATCTGTAGTGATTAAAAGACACAATGAATGTAAACCACCTCATAATAACAGCTAACATTTACTGAGGCCTTTCTGGGTCTGGCATTGTCCTGAGAATTTTACCTTCCTGCATTTACCCACTCAACAGTCTTACAAGGGAGGTACTAACATCGCCTCCAACTTAGATAAGGAGGCAGAGCAAAGTTAGATCACCTGCCCAAGGTCACACAGAAATTTCAACTCCATAGCCCCTTACTCAGACCACTACACTACTCTGCTTCTTTACAAGTACCAAAGGCATAGCCAATAATCAACGTGAGCTAGTCTTCACATTTTGTCCAAGAGGACCATCCTTAAATTACATGACTACTATTTGCTTGAGATTAAATAACTCCGTGGCAATTTTCCTCCGTTGTTTCCACGAAAATACTTTCCCTCTAAATTAGTATTCACTTTTCTTTATTTCCTACTGAGGCCCCCTTCATAGCCGAGTCTGTTTTTACCATTTTCTCTGCTTATTTCGCCCTCATGGAGTTTACCTGTTTCCATGCTCTCTCTTCCCTGGCTCTGTACCTTTGTTTCTCTCTCCAGCATCTTTGAATCTTTCCTGTCACTCTCCAAACTCTGCAGGACATTTATGTAAATATTTTCTACGTGGCTTTCTTCCATCTCACCCTCCAGCTCTGCTTAAACCCCCTCCATTCAACAAATGGGAGAAGTGGGAGGTACAGGAGCTCTGGAGTTGGAAAGACCCAGATCAGATTTATGGCTTATTGGTTGGGTGGCCATTTGGCAAGTTACTTATCTTTAAGACTAACTTTCTTCATCTATAAAATGAGGTTAAGAATATTGTCAGGCTTGTTAGCATGTGAGTTGGTGTATATAAAGAGTAAGGCACATAGTAATTGCTCAACTAAGAGTCTCCTCTCCATTTCATCTTCATAGGAAACACAAAATAAGAATGCCAGTATGCTGCAAGTATGCTCCTATCCTCAGACTCTTCTCTCCCGGTCTCCTCTCCAAGACTCCACTTTGGAAGTTTCCAGTCTTTTCTAAGACATCCATCCACTCCCATTTCCAAACTCAGTGTGCGCTTGTGAGGTGTGTACATGTGCACATGCAGATAACAGTGGGGGACCATGGAGTCTGTCTCCTGCCAGAGCAATTCAGTAGCAGTTCTGGGTCTTACACAAAGACCATTTGTGAGAAACAAATTTTGACATTTGCCATCAACTGGGAAGGCAATAACAGAGCAAACAGTAATTGATAGGTAGGAAACAGGGCTGCAAGTTACTGAGAAAAAACAAGTTTAATATTAAAGCAGGATTCGTCTACAGGGCCTTAGAAAATGCAAAGACCTTCAGAGATTTAATCCCATCAAGACCTCATGGAATAGCTTGGGACAGTTAGCACTGCTCTTTCCAGGACTGAGGGGCAGCAAAATTATTTGGCTTTTGAGCCCAAGCCTGCATTTGTGAACTACTGATCTGTCTTTGAAAACGCTCTTTTCTCTTGAAGCCACCCATACTCATTCCTCTTTTAAAAAGCAGTCATTGGGAAATATCACCTAGGGGATATGTTCGTCTCAGGATCATCTCAGTACTGCTTTTCCTGAAGCTTCACACAGACAATTTGCATTGAAGTCCTCCATCTTTTACTTTAGAAAGAAAGCTTGGATCCATTAAAAATAATTTTGAATTTGAATTAAAATTAAAATTAATTGGGAGATCAGTGTTCTGAATAAATGTGAGCATTTTCTGCATCTCAGCAGGTAAAAATGTCGGAAAACTCTAAGTTGGAGATTGGGAGAGGTGTATGTTGGGAAGGGCAAGGAGGAGGCATAGAACAAGGAAGAATTAGGTCATAGGACAGTAAGTCCATCTCTGTACCATGCCGTCTAAATGCGTGCTTTGGACCAGGGTAGGCAGGATGGGAGGAGGGATATCCAGAGTATGATGGCTTTTGTGTTTCAGGAGAAGCTTGCTGAATATGATTAGGGAATTCATTTCCTGTACAACATATGACTCTCCAAGCCCACTGATTTACTTACTGTAAATCCTCCTGGGTATATTTTAAAATCCCTAAAGAGTATTTAGAAACTGTACCTCTGCGGTATGCCCACAAAATAAAAAAGAAAGAGAAATGAATTATTGCTACATGCTACAATACAGGAATCTTGAAATAATTATGCCAGGTGAAAGATGGCAAAAAATGGATGTAGACTATATGATTCCATTCATGTGAAATCCTAGAAAAGGCAAACTCATATAGTGTGATGGAAAGATCAGAGGTGGCGTGGGAATGAAGAGAAGGAAGAGAGAGGAAGATGTATCTGTAGGTCAAAATTGATCAAACTGTACACTTCATGTGCCATTTATTATATGCCTAGCACACTTCAATAAAACTGTAAAAAGACAAAAACAATAAAAATTAACATCTTCACTTCCAACCCAACTGAGATGAAAAGATTTCCTAGTTGAGCAGGTGGCTAGGCCCCCATCTATTTGAGGAACTAAAATCATCAGAAATGTAAGGATATGGAGAAAACTGTATTAGCCAAAACTCTTCTCCAGAAAGATTACTACATGTGGTTGAGAGCCATCTGGAGTGGCAATAAGACCCCAAGAGCCATGTTTTAGATGGTAATAGAAGCCTTCTAATTTTAGTCTGGGTGTGGCTAGAGGAGGGTTTTCTTACTGCTGAGTGGGATATACAAGTGTGAGGCCTGAGAAGGGCTGTCTGCTTCCACCCATGGTCTTTGTTTCTGTTCTTCTTTCAAGCAACACTTAGCTTCTGCTTTCAATACATTCTGAACAAATATTTAAAGAACATTGCTAAAAAAGAAAAAAACAACATTGCTTTGATGCTATGCTAAATTTCTAGTCTGTCAGGCCTCACTCCTCAGCCCAGCGTTGAAGGAAGTAGAGTAAGCCATCCTCCCCAGGCATTCCTCTTCATGACTCTCAGGAGGAATATACAATCATATTTCTTGGGGAAAAAAAACATACTTTGGAAGTCATTTCTGCAGCAAAAAGATGCATAATACTTGGGGAAAAATTGCAACTTGCAAGGCTGGGGCAGGAGGAACACCGATTTACACTGTGGCCTGGCCAATCTGACCTGCCGTGATCCCAGACAGCCTTTCAGAGGGCACGAGACAGAAAAGGTAGAAAGAGGGAAGCCGACCTACCAGGAACAGGGCTACAGCAGTGCCCAGGATGAAGCCTGCAATCACATCGGAGCAGTGGTTCCGATACTCAGAGACCCGATTGAGGCCTGTCAGGAAGGCTGTGCAGAGGGTCCCCAGGCACAGCACTGGTTTAGCCAGTCGACTGCTCTTTGTCTTGATTGTGCTTGTGATGTACATCTGGAACAGGACAGAGACCACGGAGTGACAGGCAGCCTGTGTGTATGGTGCACACCCATGCATGCACGAACATGCACCAGCACAAGCAAACAGGGTCCAAGCCCAAGGGGCCACTGTGACTAGTTGAACAATTCCACTAGGTCTCGTAGGAAAGAGTTTGGGTAGGAAACGAGTGCAGCAAGAAGAACAAAGAGCCATACACGAATCACGTTGTTCTGTATTCCAGTAGGCCCATCTATAGAAATAGTGATGCAGGGAATGGCCATGTAATAAAGATCAGCTTTAGAGCATGCAGTTTTTATGCAACAAATTAAAAATCACTTGGGGTATTTGGAAACCCATATATAATGTCAGATTCCAAATAAACCTTCTGTGAGAGTTTATGGAAGATAAGGTCAGGTAGGTGAGTGGCTGTACATTTTACTTTTGGTGTTCCTCAGAGTTCTAGTTGATTCTTCACACTTTTAGGCAACAAATACAAAAGCATTGACTGATTAGTTGATTGAAGTAGAACTTCCAAATGAGTGTGTCACACAAACAGGTTTTAGTTGTGCTAGAAACCTGATTCTCACATTCCTTGGAACAGTTGTGATCAGCTCTCTCTATCCATTTACTCTAGTGTGTTTTAAAACATTTAAGCTTCTCTACAGGTCCACGACATCCGAAAGATTGGGAAGACCTGCCTGAGGAAAAGATGATGCAATTTTATGACACCTGAGATGTAGGCTGTTCACTATTGTGGGGAGCTGGGCAAGACTCTTAAAGTTTCAGAGGCTCCGTTATTAAATGGGTGTTTGGTGGTGTCTGAAAGTCAAGTTAGAACACCTTCGGCAATGGTTACAGGAAACCACTAGAGGGCATTACTGATCTAACCCATAATTTCTTTAAAAATTTGAAAAATGAGCTTGCAACTCTGAGAAATAGTAAGTAAGCTAACATTAATAATTGATAGAGTGTTTGTATGTCCTGAGCACAGACAAGTTCAAATAGATGTATTTTACAATTTCACAATGGAAACTTAATTTCCTAACTTCACAATTCACAACAGTGGTGTGAATGCAGGAAGACGGGAGTGTCTATTACATGTAATAGATGTGCTGTGAAAAACTAGGCTTGGATCAGTTACACAAATGAGAGCACATCATGACATCACTCTGACGCTGTACAGGAAATGTTACTTAACATCTATACTCGATATATTTATCTTTAGTATTTTCTGTTGTTTTTTAGGTACACCCTTTATAAATCTTTCCTATAAGATTACAAACTATTAAGGGCATGGGCTTATGGTTAGTATTCTTCACAGTATTAACCAGAACTTAGAAGATCCTTGTTGAATAATTTCTGAAAGCACTTCACACATAATAGGGGCTCAAAGAGTGTTCACACAATTGGAATCTTATATCTAGGTTTATCTGATTGTAGTCTGTCTGTGGGGCATGATTTGAATTGGATTGTACCTGAATCCTTGAATACACGTGCTACAGCAGCATCTATTCTGAGTGAGCAGACTTCTTTTTTTCTCAAAAGAAATTTATATCTCATTTGATGAAACAATAGATTATTATGAGTAACAGATTTATTTTTATAACGGTGTTATACAAATTTCACACGGCAATGAGTTGAGTTTGATAAATATACAGAAAAGGGTTCAAGAGTATGTTGTTTCATATAACTTAGGTTCTAGATAATTTAGAATAAATGGATATTTTGAAAGTTGAAGAATATGCCAAATGCCTGAGAGGATTTCCTTTGTTTAAAAACTATGTGCCAATCTATCGATTGATCAATTCATCCATGTATCTATCATAAGGCAAAGAAGTCTTTCCAAGCTACAATTGACCTGTTTTGTAAGTTGAGGCTTTATGTTATCTACATGCATATTTCCTTAATGTGGGGGCAGGTAAAATAATTTTTAATCATATATTCATTAAAAAGTAGACCTAAAAGGAATAATTAGGAAAGCTAATTTTGGATAATTGGGGGTTGACAAATTCATCCTACAGATATGATCCTATGAACGTGACACAAAGGAACCATTGTTTTGAAGAGAATATTCAGCAATTTACTTTAAACTGTACTGAATAGACCAGGCCTGTAGTCAGTCACCTTCTTTCCACCCTGAATGTATGCATTTGGGTGATGTCAGGGACACTGTCTCCTCAGAGGCAGACTCTCATAAGAGAGTGCAGATACTCTCACTGGAGCGGGTGGGAACAAGCTCCCCTGGGGGGTGGAGGGAGTCTTGCTCAGAATTTCCAGGAAGAATGGATTTAAAGGGGTCTTTCCTCTGCCTTCTCATTCCTTTCCCTTTCATTAAGAACCACTAGACTAGTCATACTTAGAATATAAGTTCAAGTAAGGAAAAGGTGTATTTTCGACCACTCGTTGCTCTTCCACAGGTAAATGCACTGGATATCCAGCCTTTGAGCAGATCCCTAAACCTCTATGCTCCTCATTCTAAGGAAGCACAGGCCAGAGAAAGGGGAGATGAAGTCATTTCCAAAATGGATACAATTAAAGAGTAGGAAAATAAAAGGGACACCATTGTTTCTTCTTATATCTTAAGATGTGGTACACGCGTTAGTTTTTTTTTCTGTGATGAAAGCAAAAAATGTAAAGAGAACATTTATACTCTAGTGAGCGCAGTTAGAGCCTGTATGATTTGGGGAGGAATGAGAAAAGCGCAGTTAGAGCCTGTATGATTTGGGGAGGAATGAGAAATGAACTTTTGGGTGTTGGGGGGTGTTGATCATCCGCCTCTTCTGGCTAAATGAAGAAGAGTGTCGGAATGAGCAGAGGAAAGCTATGTTTTTCTCCTGGGTCTCCTGCACTACTCAGGCAGCCGTTTGCAGGAAGACCCACATTTACAAATTTGTAGGCAGGTGTGAGAAATGTGTGCTCTTCTGGAATCAATGAAAACTTTGGCAAAGAGTGTTGTTGTGGGCGGCGAGAGAATCCCAAATGCGGTGCCAGGAGCCTGGGTCCCAGCTTTAACTGTGAGCTCTCAGCTATTCTTGGAGCCCCAGTTTCTGCATCTGTAAAATGGGAAGATTTGACTAGGAGATTATCAACGTTGCCAGATTAATAGCCTCTGGCAGGTCAGTATATCACCCTGGGATGCTGGGGGTGGGGGCAACAGCGTGATCTGTACAGGAGAAACATGCTGTACCACGTTTCATGCCCCACTCTCAGTGACAGTGATGAAAGAGAGAACGAAGGCGAGGGGGCAGAGAGACTCCCATCTCAGCCAAAAGCTCGTCTTGGGAGTGACAGCAAGACTGGGATACTCACCGTGGCATATAAGGCGGAGTAAATGCTCAGAGCGGCGTGTTTGGAGGGAAAGGATCTCCGAGCCTTTTCTATCACTTCCATGTCCCCAGTACAAATGTTCCCATTGTTTATGAACTGGTGGTGTGCCCGGCAGTCTGTACTGGTGTAGTTCGGCTTGCACACCGTCAGGAAGTATGGCGTGAGGTGCCCTGTGACCACTTGTCCGGCGTTTACAAAAATGTCAGTAGCAAAAAGTCCGAAGGCAAATACCCCTACAAGGAGATTTGAAATGATTAGGAATGGTGACGTGTGTACAGTTTTGTCCCTGAGAGAAAACACAGTGGTCGGAGTCTGCAACAACCTGTCAAAAAGGACCTCACCAAACTGTCCCCTCACTTTTCTCTTTGCAGGGAGTGGTGCCTGCTTCCCAACTCATTGTTTCTTCCAAACTTAAGTGGACATTCTGCTGTTAGCACTGTATTGTTTTATATAAGTAAGTCAGAAACAGCATATTCTAATGGAAAGAACTAGAATTCTGGATTTATACAGATTTGTGCTCCATCCAGCCCTAGAGTTATATTCACTCAGAGTCTCAGTTATTTGCCTTCTCTGAACCTTGGGACCCTCAGTCACAAAATGGTTGTGGGGTGGGGGGGGCGGAATGATACCTCACAGGGAAGTTGGAAAGATGACATAGGATAGGTACAAAATACCCATATTTTGTGTCTGGCTTCAATCGCTACTCAACATCAGTTAGTTTCCACCTTTTCCAATAGAAAATATATTCTCTCCAGGGTCCTGTTTGGAAATGCAAATACTCCAAGGGGATCTATATCTATAGTATCATGGCAGCTGAGAGGGAATGAGGTTGTTAGGGTTTTCTCTCCCTTAATGAGAGAAAAAAGGTCATTCCAGAAACCTTGATTGAATTGGATGTTTCACTTGACGTTGGGCAGGGAAAATGAGAAGAAAGGACGAGTGTTACACGTTGCTACTGCTGATGTAATGTTTCCACAAACTGAGCTGCTTAAAACAACACAGTGTATCCTCTTCTAGTGCTAGTGGTCTGACATCCAAAATAGGTTTCACTGGGGTAAAATCAAAGTGTTGGCAGGGCTGTGTTCCTTCTGGAAGCTTGCGGCTAGAATTCAATCTTTGTCTTTTCTAGCTCCTAAGCTGCCTTCATTCCTTGTCTCGTGACCCCCCTTCCAGCAATCACATCATTACGACCTCTGCTTCTAATGACACTTCCTTCTTTGACTCAGAGTCTCCTGCTTCCCTCTTATAGGGACCTTGTGATTACATTGGGTCCACCTGACTAACTCAGGATCCTCTCATCTCACGAGCCTGAATTTAATCACACCTGTCAACTCCTTTTTGTCATATAAGGTAACAAATCCACAGTTTCCAGGGATCAGGATACAGACATTCTGGGAGAGGAGGGCGTTATTCTTCCTGCCACACTGACTTTGCTGTTTGGCTGAGAATCCTGTGGGTAGGCTTTGTTTCTTGGATTTTATCTGTCCTCTGGCAAATTCCACAGGATTAGTCTCAATACGATTGCACATGGTAAAGCAGAGTTCCTTATAGGAAGCGTCGCTGTGACCGCTTCCAGAGCCCATCCACTACAGCTGTAGATTATCCGTGGACTATTGTCTGTTAAATATATGAAGAAGGGCTGCAGAGCCGAGGTACATACAAGTTGTTCGAAGGGATAAAGACTTCCGAAACGCAGCTCAATTATGGGAGTGGTTGGCAAGTGTGAGAGGCAGTGTTAACCCTTCTAAATGTCAAGGATCTGCTATAGTTTCAATTAAATTTCTACCCAACTTTGCCTCCCATATTCAATGTCCTCGATCTGCAAATTGTGCTGATATCAGCACCCAAAAGTTAATCCATTATAGCAGAAGTGAAGACAAGTTTGGCTGGAACCTTCATCCGGTTTTCATTTTGATCTGTATTGATTGCTGTAATTTTCTTTTTTGTGGCTTTGCCAGGATGTGCTTTATCACAATGAGAACTGGCTCTTTTAATAGCTTCAGCCGGCTCACTCTCAGAGGGTCTGACCTCTGAGAGTAGGCAATCATTGATCATTCGTGGCAATTTTCACCCCCAGGTTCTGGAAGTCTGAATGGGTAGAAATGTTTTTACACCTTCCAGCAAGATTCTTAAAGACCAGGTCTCTGGCTTTTTCAAGTGGCAATAAGTCTGGGCATACTTTTCCAGGAAACTAGGGTAATTTATGATTTGAAAAAGGAAAGGTGACAGCACTTTCCTCTGGCATTTTATTTGTCAGAAGTGCTTCCAATTAGGACGGGCTTGTTCATTCAGAGATGGGATTTCTAGGCTCCTTGGATCCGTGTCTGAAGTGTCAGCACTGTGGTCATGGTGATTCTGCGATGGGCAGCTCTCCCCTTTAGTGTTCTGTGATATTTTTGCAGAAAGTTTCTTTCCCTTCTTCTTCTCTGCCTCCTTAGGATTGTCTCTGCTTCTCCTGATGGCTTAACAAGCACCTGCTTTCCAATCACTTCAAACTGGTGCATTTGATCTATCTTCAGAAGGGCATTGTGGCAGCACGGGGAATCCACCTGCCTGACACGGGCCATGCCAACAAACGGCTGTAGAACCTGCAGCAGCGATTCACAGATAATGTCAGCTCACACAGGGCCTTTGTAATACACTCCCGCCACTGCTCCTAACCCTGAGCTCCTTGTGTGTATTTTACAAGCCTCAGAAGCTAACAATAGCTACTTTTGTCCTTTAGGCTTGGGTGGAACACCATTTATGGTCTTCTGTATTGCAACGTGTGATTGAAGGAGAGGTTTTTAAAATGTCTATAGAACCTACGTTGGTGTCAAAAATTCTTTAAGTGAGGTCATAGTTTTGGAATTTTAACAGATACATTTTTTCATTCCTATAACCTTCCGTAGTGGGTTCTATTTATCTTTATGAATCTGCTCCCAAAAACATTCCTTGCTTCAGCGGAGCTGATCACATTTATGAATGGATTTACAGCCAACACAATAGTCTACAGTGCTTTTGGTTTGCCAGAGCTATGTGCCTGAGATACTTGTCAATATTGTTGCTTTGTATGGGAATCCAAAAAGGGTTGGATGGGAAGACTTTGAACCATGGTCTGGAGGATGAGACCACTGAGTTTAAAAAATCAACCTTAAAGCAGGGGAGGATGTGGTTGGGGATGACACACGAGGAAGAGATGGAACTCTGGTTGAGGGAGTGAAGAGGCACTCCCATACTCCACCTCATGCTGGTTGTCAAACCCAGGGGCAGGGCAATAGAAAGCTCCAGAGCGATTTTTGGAAATCTAATTGAAATATGTCCATCTCTCTCAGTGTAGAGCTCAGGAACCCTGAAAACCTTTTAGAGAAGCTTCGCATCCAGCACGGAATCGGAATAGGGTACCCATATTAGCAATGGCAGAGGGAGGGTCAAATTGGTTGAGCCCGAGCACCACCTCTAGACTCACAATTCTGGCAGGTTTGGGGTAAGTGGTTGTAAATTCCTCCATCCCTAAAGGATGACAGGCATTAGAATGGAGGGGACAGGAGGCCTAGAAAGGCTTAGAATTAGGACTAAGAGATTGATGATGATGTCTGTGGTCCTTGTCAGGATGACAGATCAGCTACGGAAACCTGAACATGCATCTTTGTGGCCTAAATATGATACCTGTCAGGCAAGCCAAAGGATGAAGAAAGAGGAAGACAAAGGTATTAAAAAGTCCTCCCCCCCCCCTCAGGATTTTATCTATGTTCATATGATCTCAATATCTTGGGAAAAGTTAGGATCTTTGATCACTAGCAATTTAGGACATGGAGGTAAAACTCCAGGACCTGGTCCCTGCTATGGAATCGGTGCAGGGTTCTACCCCTTTACTCAATCATGAGCATAGCAGAAGCAGTGATAGAACCAGGAAATGTGCATAAGGAGAACTCCCAAAGCTAGAGATAATTGGCATGCTAGAAAAAGAAAATAGGACTCATACCAGGATACCTTTAGGCCTTCCAAACAAAGAACTGGTCAAAGTACATAGCCAGACTGCCTGGTGCCAAGGAGGATGCTACTGTTTTGCACATAGGTGATCTTCATTGGGCAGCCTAGCCCCAGATTGTAGGCTGGTAATGGAGTGGGAAGGGATTGGAGGGGTGAGGGAAGGACTAAATTCCCTTTTGCCACAAAGATCCTGTAACTTTAGGTGGAACCTCTAAACTGAAGGCCAACTATTCTATATTAAATTATAAATGGGTAATTTCCAGTTTAAGATGGCACCTTGCTGATTGCCTCTGGTAAAGCATCTCTCAATTGTCTACTAAAGTATACATGATGCCTGTGTAAAAAAGATGGAAACTCCTAATGCCAATCCAAAGGGAGAATCAGGAAAGGGTTTCCACTATCAGTGACATGGAGTGGGTTTTCTCTCTCCCTCTCTCTCTCTCTCTCTCTCTCTCACGCACACTTTTACTTCATGAAAAATTCAAGCGTCTCCTTAGAAGAGAGAGATCAGGGGAGAAAACCTAGGAAGAGATTTCCTTTCCCTCCTACCATCTGGCCCCTGACTCAGAGATTCAGAATTGAGATTGCTCAGAAAATAGGGCTGTGGTCACTCTACTGGATGAGTTCTGCTCTTTGAATTTGCTTGAAACTGTTTCTTCTCCTTCTTCATTCTTCTAAATGTATTCAGAGACACACTCCTGGGCAACAGATAGGTGGGAAATGGCAGAGGCATAGCAGCGGCCTCTTCTGGGAACAGACCCATATGCTCTAGAGAGCAGTGTGTGCTGGGCACTGTAGTTTTGTGTGCTTTTCATCTTTACAGCAGTGGGGTACAAGGGGATGCCAATTCACTGGAGCTAAAGAGCTCCACCAGAAAGCCTGCTAACTGAGGACTGGACTTGTGCTGGGCATGCCAACCTGCTCTCAAGCTGTAGCTCTGAAGCCAAGAGCAAGCCACATTTCTGTCTGTTGATGAATTCTATGTATAGTGGATAGGAAGAAGGAAACAATCACATACCGCATAGGGTCTTGGAAAAAATAATCCTATTTTAGATTGGTATGATACTATTTTACTTTTTCAAACCTTATGTTCCAGTAGGAATTTTACATTTGTGTGATTATTTAGTGATGTCCATCTCTCTCATTAGAACTATAGAATATACAAGTTCTCTAAGAGCATGGAACACATCTAATTTAACATTGCATGTGAGATACCATATGATCAAACTTGGCGCATAGTAAACATTTAGTACATATTTGTGAATCAATTAATGAACTTCTAAGGAAACTTCAGAGTAATAATAGGAGAAGAGGATAAAAAAGCATAGGAACTGGGATCCCTGGGTGGCGCAGCGGTTTAGCGCCTGCCTTTGGCCCAGGGCGCGATCCTGGAGACCTGTGATAGAATCCCACGTCAGGCTCGCGGTGCATGGAGCCTGCTTCTCCCTCTGCCTATGTCTCTGCCTCTCTCTCTCTCTCTCTGACTATCATAAATAAATAAAAATAAAAAAAAACAGCATAGGAACTTGTCCAAATTTTCTAGCTCATGTTGGTGTCTCACATCCCCGATTCTATTAAACATAGGATTGACATAAAACCATTTAGGATGTAAATTGTAGGGACCACGTCTCTTTTTTTATAAACTTCACAAAATCCAGCATAGTGCTAGGCACTTAGAGAATAAAGAAGATAACTGAAAACTGGGGTCTTATAAGTGTCTCATAGATCAGGAAACTTGTAAATCTTCATTTGAAAATTAAAGAATTCTCCATTTTCAATGCAGCAAGAATGAAAAAACGATCTTCAACTGGAATACAGAGATTCCTGTTATACACACAGGAAAGACGTCCTACCAAGGAAATCTGTGAAATACAAGGAATCTGGAAATCACGATCATCTTGGGTACAGTTTTATATTTAGACATCTTTGAGACAAACGTCCCCATTTCTGACCCTGAGAACTTGCAATAGTTGTCAGTTTAAATATTAACACAGAGGCACATGAAAATCATGACCCCTACCTATTTTCATGTGGAAAAACTAACATATAGAACTTTCAAAAGAAAAGGATATCGAAAAGGACATAAAAATGAGTTATCTGGGTTAGGTTGGTAACTGTACTCTCTGAAGAGGGGAGGAAATCCCACTCCTCCCTCAACACATGTTCTCAGCTTCTTATCAAACATTTCTAAAAGAGGGCTGCTCTCTTGTCTATGTTTGGTGAAACAATGCAGTGAAAGAGAGGACTGAAGAACTATTGTGCTGTGTGACATTGAGAATGCTTTGAACATTTTCTTGTGTTCAAAATTTAACCAGCTTTGTGAATCTTTTGTCATAGCTTTCCTACTATGATGTTCAAAAAACAAGGAACATATCAGTTCTTAGCCTTTGTTTTAGTGGAAAAGGATAGGAAAATCCTATCCTACACAAACGAGTACAAGATTGGCATGGGTTCATCAGTGCCATTTTTGATAGTGGAAGGGTAACACCTAAGGAACTCTTATGTTCAGTTTCCTCAACGTACATTCTGGCTCGATCACCAACTCTTAATTTTAAATCTCATCCTTCATCAAATCCCCATTGTAAATGAAATACAAGATACAAAGAATTGCACGGAGTTCCTTTTTGCTTTTACTTTTGCCATATCTAGATCCTTAGTGGAAAATCTCAGTGGAGAAAGTCACCTAGCTGGCGTTCTCAATTCCGTGAACTCCATTCTTTCAGGAAACAACCATTTCTTTAGGCAAAGGAAGATGATGCAATGTCTTCTTTTTCACATGCTTTATTCAAACTGAAAGTTTCCTAATGAGGAGACTTATCTGTGGTTACCATGTTCATTCCATTTCCTTGCAAGGATGTGCTGCACAAATGAGATGTTTGAATAAGAGTGCCATGGATACTAGGGAATAATAATAATAAAAATAACAGCAACAATAGCTAATATGCTACGTTTAGTATGTACCAGATACTGGCCTACATGCTTTAGAATGTAGTTCACTCAGTCCCCACCACAACTCTATGAGGTAGACAACTGTTAGTATGCCCACATTTCACAGATGAGGAAACTGAGGCATAGAGAGGCAATTAACTCAATCAAGAAGAGCTGGGATTAGAAACTAAATAGTATGGCTCTAAATCCATATATATATATATATTTTTAAAGATTTTATTTATTCATGAGAGACACAGAGAGAGAGAGAGGCAGAGATATAGGCAGAGGGAGAAGCAGGCTCCACGCAGGGAGCCCGACATGGGACTCGATCCTGGGTCTCCAGGATCATGCCCTGGGCCGAAGGCGGTGCTAAACCACCGAGCCACCCGGGCTGCCCAATCCATATATTTTTTTAAAAGATTAAATTTATTTATTTGAGAGAGAGAGAGAGCATGAGCAGGGGGAAGGGTAAAGGGAGAGGAAGAGAGAGAGAATCTCAAGCATGAGAATCAAGAGAGAGAATCTCAATCTCCATGCTCAGCATGGAGTCAGAGGTGGGCTCTATCTCACGACCCTGAGATCTCTACCTGAGCAGAAACCAGGGGTTGGATGCTTAACCAACTGAGCCACCCAGGTACCCCTAAATCCATACCCTTAATCATAATCTTCTAAGCTTATATTTTCTTTTTTTTTTACATTTTTATTTATTTATGATAGTCACACACAGAGAGAGAGAGAGAGAGGCAGAGACACAGGCAGAGGGAGAAGCAGGCTCCATGCACTGGGAGCCTGACGTGGGATTCGATCCCGGATCTCCAGGATCGCGCCCTGGGCCAAAGGCAGGCACCAAACCGCTGCACCACCCAGGGATCCCTAAGCTTATATTTTCTACTTAAAATATGAGTAGGCATAAGGCCATGATAAAAAGCACTTTAGTTCTATTTGCTTGGTCACACACACACACACACCTACACACACACACAGGCATTGAGAAGAGACAAGGATTTAGAACATGGCCCCAATGGAATGTATTGTATTTGTTACAACAGAGCAAGGGTTCCTCAATATTTTAGGCAATAGTTTTCCAACAAGAATATGATAGAATACTTGAGATATGTTATCATTGAATGAGGTGCTTTCTTCACCACTTTGGCAATGGATCTGACTTCTTTTCTAGTATAATACAACACAATCAGTGCACACTGATCTACATATCTCAAATATTATTTTATGCTTCAAAAAGAAGTTTCTCATACAATTGAATATATCAGTTCCTTGGACAGTTAATTTCAGGTGTTCACAAAATAAGATCTTGTGGTCTCTGTTTCCTACAGATGCCATGAAAACACCAAATGCTGATAGCAGTCTACTTGTCTTGATAGTATGACTTTAATCCTAAGAATAATTTTATTTAAATAAATGAATCTGAGCCTCAGATACTTTATATCACAGGGTTATTATGCAAATCACAGAAATAGTTGTAAGAACATTTTATAAATTGTGAGCTTGATACAGATATTAGTTACTATTATTTTTATAACTAAGGGAAATAAATGTTCTCAGTACAGGTGTTTTAAATAAATTGATTATACAATTATTTTTATTTTTTAAAAAGATTTTATTTATTTATTCATGATAGACACAGAGACAGAGAGAGAGAGGCAGAGACACAGGCAGAGGGAGAAGCAGGCTCCATGCAGGGAGCCCGACATGAGACTCGATCCTGGGACTCCAGGATCATGCCCTGGGCCAAAGGCAGGTGCTAAACCACTGAGCCACCCAGGGATCCCTATACAATTATTTTTAAAACACAGGAAGGAAACAAGAACTTTATAATTCTGACAACTTCAATCAAATATTCGATTCTGTGATGTGTTATTCATTCTTTGTATTAATAAAGCAGCTATTACACTATGATGAGCTGGTGGTTTTAAAAAAAATACCCTATAGTTGTCATTATAACTACTCATCAATAAGTGAACATAACAGATAATTACTTAATAAAGATGATGGGTAATCAACTAGAAAACCCCCCAAATATTTTTATAAATGAAAGAACACACATATTTCTACTTTGCCAAAACACAAATTACATAATTTTCTGTATGGTTTCATCTCAACAGGAGTGTCTACTTTAGTCCTCCTTTCTGAGGACACAATTTCTCAGTGTTTTTCTCTCAAGTTTCTGATTCCTTGCTTATTTTTGCTACCTTTTTTTTTTGTATATTTGTTTATTGGAGTTAGATGTGCCAACATATAGCATAACACCCAGTGATCATCCCGTCAAGTGCCCCCCTCAGTTTGCTAGCCTTTAAATATATGCTCCCCAGTTGCCCTAGGCAGTGTGTGGATCCAAATGCTGGTTGAGAGAGACAAAGATCCTAAAAGTTTGCCAGAGGCAGTGGAATTTTTTCTTTTTAATTAATTAATTAATTAATTTATTTATTTAGACTGTGCATGTGTGTGGGGAGGGGCAGAAGGAGAGGGAGAGGGAATCTCAAGGGGACTCCATGCTGAGCACAGAACCTGACACCAGGCTCACTCTCACAACCCCAAGATCATAATCTGAGCCAAGACAAGAGTCAGATGCTTACCTCACTGAGCCACACAAGTGCCCCAAGGCAGTGGAATTTTACAATAAAATGGAGAATGTGGATGCAAATGATTCTAGGAAGTATGCCCCAGATGCAAACTAAATGTGGAGAGGGAAGATTTTAGATTCCCTACCTATCAAAGAATGTAACAATGGGCATATCAAATTCTGGAGGGCTTCCAAATAACAGCCCTGGAGTTCCACCCTTTTTTTTAAATTTTTTTTATTACTTATTTATGATAGTCACACAGAGAGAGAGAGGCAGAGACACAGGCAGAGGGAGAAGCAGGCTCCATGCACCAGGAGCCCAACGTGGGATTCGATCCTGGATCTCCAGGATCACGCCCTGGGCCAAAGGCAGGCGCCAAACCACTGTGCCACCCAGGGATCCCAGTTCCACCCTTTTTGATCATGTTCCTAAGTTTCTTTTTTTTTTTTAAGATTTTATTTATTTATGAGAGAGAGAGAGAGAGACAGAGAGAGAGAGAGGCAGGACACAGGCAGAGGTAGAAGAGGCTCCATGCGGGGAGCCTGACGAGGGACAGAGACCAGGGATGCTCCTGAACATCCTACAATATACAGAACAGTCCCCTACCCCTATGCAGAAAAGAATGATTTGGCCCAACATGTCAGTAATGCTGTTGAGAAACTCTGCTTTACAGCAAAGTTCCCTGAAGTGTCATGAATTTGCATTGGCTCTTCAGCAAAGTGTTGAGAAAGTGGCATTCTATTTGTTCCTTTTATTAAAGTCAGTCTTTATTTGTTGATTTTTTTTTAAAGTCAGCCTTTAAACACAGGTGCTGAGAAGGCCCTCAAGGAAGGATCACTAGTCTCAAATGACTATTAACTTTCCTCTTGATAATGAGAGTAACCTATAGAGTTCTGGACCAGGAGTTTTGCTCTGGTCTGGAATGTTCTCATTCATGGAGGATGACACTCAAAGGAGAGCAGATTTGTTCTGTGCACTGAGCATAGCAACCACAGGCAGCCTCATTACAACTTCTGGAGACCTGAGCAGAGTTCTGGTGGTGCCTTTTACTTATTCAGGGCTCCCAGCCCCAACATCCCTCCCTCTTTTCCCTGCATCTTTGTTCCCTAGAAGGAAGTACCAAACCATGTCAGTCTCAGAGTCTGGTGGCTTGGTTGCTCATGGAGCTCAGAAACTTAGGTTCCATTTTTCCCTTAAGAGCCATCCTGGCTTTCTCCTCCTGATCTATATCCTGGAGCTTCAACTCTGGTTTCTATTGGCGAGTTCCAGAAATATCTCCATCTGCTTATAGGCCCATGCCCTGCCTTGTTTTTGGCATTTTCTGTCAAGGTAGCCTCTTGACTCAGGACTAAAGGTGAGTGCCTGGGTACTGCAAGCTTCTTTAAAAAAAAAAAAAAAAAATGGAACCTTAACTTCCTCAGTTGGCACAATGGGTACCCCGTTTCCTAGGATGGTCGCTGTCCTGCTATGAAGTCACTGCCAACTCTAGATAATTCTCTTGATATGATAGCCTCTCCCTCCCCACTTAAAATTGCATGTCTGCCCCTACAAGCTCCCCATTTCCTTTTTCTACATTATTTATCCTCATAGCACTTATCTTCTAATGAACACTATAATTTACGTATTTATTTTGTTTAATGCTCGGCTTCCCCTACTGGAATATAAACTCAGTAAGGGCAAATAAATCTCTATTTGGTTCACTAATATGTCCTCAACAACTTAATCAGTGCTTACCATATGGTAGATGCCCAATAAATTTTTTGTTGAAGGTTGCATGAATGTGATCAGTCCTCCAGTTTATAATTTAATTATAAACACTGAATGTACATAGAAATGGACTTACTGAATCCAATTAAGTCTCTTTTTAGATAAAGTACATTTAAGTGACTTTCAAAATTGAGAAGGATTTTCTAGTTCTCAAAAAGGCTGACATTAAGCTTGTCTCAGGGTATCAATTCTTATGACCATAAAACACTGTGACCTTTGAAGCTGCATTTAAAATATTCATGCTCCATTTAGATCATACTTAATTTATGGCAATTAATTAGTGTTACATGAATTAACTGTTTACCATGGTACTTTCTATTCTGTCCAGTGCTACCTAATCCTCAGACCCGACCTAAATGGCATAAGACTTGCTTGGTATTTAATTAAATTTTTATTAGAAGTAATAATGGAGCAACTATGTGATCCCAAATGGGAAGCCCATAATAAATAGCTTCTGGGTGACAGGCTATTTTAGTTGCTAATAGACAGTCTAATCTTGACATATTTGGATGAGGTTTTTTTTTCTTTTTTCTTTCCTTTAACCCAAAAGAAATTAGTTATTCAGGAAGGGAAAGTTAATTTAGTTTTCTTTCCATATGACAAACAACCCCAAAGCCCTCATCAAATTCTAATTTTTTATTCATTACTATTCAGTATTAAGTCAAAAAGTTACTATTTAATAATTGATATTTACAAGGATATGTCTACTCAATGTATTAGTAAATATAAAGGATTTAACTAAACTTATCTTCATGAATTTTTTGGAAAATGTAACTTCCTTATTTGGTCTTTACTGCTGAAAAAAGAATGTAGGGATTTATCTCTTGAGAACTTAATTAAATCTGGGTGTTGTTGTTCAATTTAGTGTAACACCAAAATAGATGGTATAAGAAGGGAAAGGAATGGAGAGGAAAATGATTAGGAGAGGGAGAAGTCCAAATATGTGTTCTAATTTGACTGCATTTGTTTTTATAAAATGTTGGTGAAATTTGTTAGTCCAGTCAATTCTTTTCCTCCCTTCCCACATCATGTAAACACAACTTAAGAAATTAAATCACAGTTTAGAAATGGGTGGAACCTACATCTGGGAGGCCGGGCATCTTTCTTATATTGACCACTTTGGAAAAACCAATTTATTGTTGGATCTGTCAATCAGAGCAATCCCATCCTCTCTGTCAAGATTCATGCAGTTAGTATTTGTCTACAGGAGGAGATGGCTTCATTTGAATGTTTTCCCTCTGACTTCACGATTCTTGCTGTTTTCTCACTGAAAATTTAATTTGGATCTGTGGGGTGGGATGAGGGGATACTGTTCAAGTCCATGCCACCCAGACTAGAGAAGTCTGAGAGCCAATGTACCCCTCTCAGCTCTGCTTTGTACACTGAAGACCACGTGAAAGGACTTGGCTATCTTCTGGATAGCCTGTATTTTGCCCCTATTTTTCCTCCCCCTTGCTCCTTTAAAAAAATGGTTAGTTCTTCTTCTGATTTTAAAATTATACATACTCATGATAAAAATTGGAAATTATAGAATAGAAATCAAATGATAAAAATTATTCAACCGTTCTCCTACAATTCAGAAGTGACAAAAGTTAACTGTGAGTGTATACCTTCAATCTTTTCTTTCACTGGGATAAATACACACACACACACACACCCCTCTGATGTTGTATCTTTCTTATTTTGAAATAATTATAGATTCATAATGACTTGACTTTTTCATATAACATTATACCATGAATATTTCCCCTTTCATTAAAAATTCTTAAAAATAACATTTTCTGAGGTTGCAACTAAGAGTGTTAGCATTATATTGAAAAAAATTGTGTCATTAGATATTTCTAAGTGTGTTATAAAAAATAATTTTAGTCCAAAAAATTAATCTACATCAATGATCATCTCCTTAGGATAAATTATTTGAAGTGGCATTTTGGGTTAAAAAGGATAGCTATTTTTTCCCCAAAGATTTTATTTATTCATGAGAGACACAGAGATAGGCAGAGACATAGGCAGAGGGAGAAGCAGGCTCCCTGCCCAATGTGGGACTCGATCACAGAACCCCAGAATCATAACATCAGCCAAAGGCAGATGCTCAACCACTGAGTCACCCAGGCACCCTAAAGGATAGCTATTTTTAAGCTACTGAAATACATCATCAAACTGCTATGCAGAAAGAGTATATGGATATAGTTCTTCCAGAAATGTGTTCGAATCTCAAGTTTTTCCTCACACTTGACAGCAAAAAGCGTTACTTTACTTAAAAATATTTTGCTAATTCACTGGTCATTTTGTAATGAGAAGCTGATCATATTTGTCAGGAAATACTATTTGTAATGGATTCTAGAATAATTACATAAACTGCAAGAGAAAGTCATGCAATTTCAACTTAATTAAAATAGCTAAAACAGCTGTCATTTTCTGATTATTTTTGGTGGCTACTAGTTTAGACAAAAGGACTGTTAAGCTCTTTAGAATAACATATCTAATACATTTGATTACTGCCTTGCTCTACTTCATATTTTCAAAGGAAACCTCCCCATTTAAAGGATCTTTAAGTAGTATGCTTGTTCCTCTTAAAAAACCACATTAATCCAGATACTCAAAGTAAGTTGCCCTTCTTAAGATACATGGACCCCTCCCCCCACCTCCAACTCTCCTATATGAAGCTAGGGCAGAATTCTCTGACTTTCTCTTAGAAATTGCCTAACATATGTACTTTAATTTCCTAGAACTAAGCTGAAGAGTGGTAATAAAGTTAATTAAACAGGAGGAAAATGAATAATTTAAGAACCAGCATTTATGGAAGCAATTTTAGGCAAATCTGTGATTTAACAAAGTCAATCTTTGTTCTTTACTTATCAAAAAAAATGTTGAAAACCTACTATGTGCCAGACATTTTGCAATATGCTGTTGATAAATAGTGAAAAGATACAGTCTTTGTTCCCTAAAGAATCACAAAGTAAAGGGAATAACAGATTTAGATAACTACATGGATATGGTAGGTGCCTATAAACACACTCAGTGGGGGCCTGGGAGAGGAGGTAGCTAGCTGTCTGGGGTGGTAAAAAAGGTAACGTGTAAGCAGTGTTCTGGAGGATGAGTAGGATTGTCAGCTTTAAGGGTGAGAGGATGGCAATGGGGTGCCCCAGGCAGAAGGAATAGCACATGAGCAGGAACCAGGGTTAAGCACTGCATTGTTCAAAACACTAGGAATGCTTTGAAACAATTTAAGCAGGGAAATGACTTGATCATAGTTTTGTTCCAGAAAGAACTGTAAAATGGACAGTGGATGACATTTTTTTGGGTCTGGGGTACATGGAGCCACGTTGCAAGACGAGATGTAGGGAAACCACTTACAGGGCAAAAAATTTCAGTGGCCTATACCTGGGCTCCCAAACTTCAGAGTGCATCAGAACTGCCTAAATGCAACACCTGGCATGAAATATAGATCCTCAGGCTCCATTCCCGGATTTTCTGATTTGGTAGGCATGGGACGAGGCCTAAGAATGTACATTTCTAACAAGTTCTCAGATAGCTTAAGGTGACCTCTAGCACTATGTTTTAAGCAACTGGGCAGACCCGGTGCCATAAAACAAACGAGGGAAGGCATGAAGCAAATGCTTCCCTACCTAGAAATCTCTTTTCTCTCTCTTGATGCTGTTCCTCTAATTCTCCAAGATTTGCATGTTACCTGCTGGCTGTCTCCCCACACAAGCATCCCTTCCCTGTGAGCAGCATCTCTGTTAGCTTATGATAGACTCCAAAGGACTAATGTGTTATTGGTTATAAAAATGGGAGTTTGATGTTCCTCCAGGGTGAAACATTTCTACTTTAGTCATCCTCCTGAAACCACACCTCAGCTCAATGCACTGACTCCAATTCGAATTTCAGGTAGCACCAGCAATCTGCAGGTTTTGTTCCTGGAGGGTGGGGATGTCCACCAGCAAAGTCTTGTCCTGACCATGCACAGAGTCAGGTCTATATAAATGATAGACACCAGGTACAATTTCTACGCTTTAGACTCTGCCCTGATCCTTATCTTTGCCAAGGAAAAGCAACAGTGACCTTTAAAGATATCTCCAATGGATTGTAATCAAATAACCTTCTGCTTTGAATAACTTGCTCTAATTATCTGATTAGTGATCATAAAATCTTCTTTGAATCAAATTATATAAATGTCTGTAGACATATACACTCTCCCACTCCCACTTCTTTTTTTTTTTTTTTAAAGATTTTATTTATTTATTCATGATAGTCACAGAGAGAGAGAGAGAGAGGCAGAGACACAGGCAGAGGGAGAAGCAGGCTCCATGCACCGGGAGCCCGACGTGGGACTCGATCCCGGGTCTCCAGGATCGCGCCCTGGGCCAAAGGCAGGCGCCAAACCACTGCGCCACCCAGGGATCCCCCACTCCCACTTCTTTCCTTGGGAAAAGTAACTTTGTCCCATTTTAATTTTTAAAAATATTTTATTTATTTATTCATGACAGAGAGAGAGAGAGAGAGAGGCAGAGGGAGAAGCAGGCAGAGAGAGAAGCAGGTTCCATGCAGGGAACCTGACACGGGATTCGAACCCGGAACTCCAGGATCACACCCTGGGCCAAAGGCAGGTGTTAAACTGCTGAGCCACCCAGGGATCCCCAACTTTATCCAATTTTATATCAAATTCTTCATCTGTACAATTAGGATTATAAATTACCTTACAGGGTGTTGGGTGGATTAAGTGAAAACAATGTTTATAAAGTGTCTAGTCTACCATCCTGTAAAGATTCTCTTCTCTCCTTTTGTTTTCTCCTGATAATTTGTTACCTAGCCAGTCTAGTGGGAAGTGGCCAAACACTGGATATCTTTGAAGGCACCACTGTTTGGAATGAGTGAACTCAGACAGTGGTGACATCATCTTGACCAGGGATTATCCAGTGATTGCAGACTTCCACAAGTCATTCTGCAAATATCATCAGGAGATGCTGAAGACTTTTTTTTTAAGTGAATTTATTTATTTATTTATTTATTTATTTATTTATTTGAGAGAGAGACAGAGACAGAACAGAGAGAGAGAGTTCGCATGAGCAAGGAGGAGTGGCAGAGGAAGAGGGAGAAACAGTCTCCTCACAGAACAGGGAACTTTATTCAGGGCTTGATCCCAGGACTTCTGAATCATACATAACCTGAGCCACCAGGAGCCCTTGAAGACTATTTTAATGTTAAGAGTTGCTTCTTTTAAATTAGATTTTCTTAGGCTTCCCACTCTTCTACATCCCTCATTCCCACTCCAATCACAGAAGTTCCTGCATATTCAAATTCAATGTGGTCATTTGCTTATGACTTGAGGAAATCCAACCCTTTTCTTTTTTTTTTTTTTAAGATTTTATTTATTCATTCATGAGAGACACACAGAGAGAGAGAGAGACAGAGACAGAGACAGAGACATAGGCAGAGGGAGAAGCAGGCTCCATGCAGGGAGCCTGATGTGGGACTCGATCCTGGGATTCCAGGATCACACCCTGAGCTGAAGGCAGATGCTTAACTGCTGAGCCACCCAGGTGTCCCCAACCCTTTTCTATAATAGGAAAAAAACCCCAGGATTAAGGATAACCAAGAGCTGAGAGGATGTTGTATTCTGGCCTTCACTTTCTTTCTTTCCTTTTTTTTTTTTTTTTTTTTTTTGGGCCCCGCGAGCATGGCCTTCACTTTCTTAGCCGTCAATTTTGTGGGTTTTAAATGGTAGCATAGCTTATTTTAATAGCAGCCATGTTCACACTTTGGGGGTTTTATCCTGGCTCCCATGAAGATCTGGTCAGTAGGTATTTCTAAGATCTCATTTGAACACTGTAACAGTTATTTATTGAGTATTTACTGTGTAGGAACTCTGTAAAATCTACTTCCTACCTATTCCCATATACATATTCATTCCCATTCTACAATTATTATCCATATCACCTCAGATTTTTTTTTTAAATCCTAGAAGGAGAGACATAGCACATGCGTTAATTAATTAATTCTTTATCATGAACACTAATAAAACCATTTGTTCTCCAACCTTGGAAGGCATTGTTTTCCAGAATCTGATGGATTAGATTTCCCATACTTTGTGTAGAGTTTCCTGTATAACAAAATTATACTGGATGGGAAATCTCTGTCAGGAAATTTGATTGTTTCTAAATTCATTCTATTGGTATCCCTTGCTGTGTCCCCACACCCTCGCCTGACTCAGTTAAAGGGTATATGACAATATCTGGTCAGTATTAAAATATATGTCCAAAGGGAGTCTCAGATAAATATTGTGTAGGGAGAAAATCCAAGTTGAAATAATTTGTAAGAAAATTTAATAAGTACTGCTTCACTTCAAGGATGAGAAATTGGACTTGGCACTATGATCAGCCTCAATTTCTGCACTTCCCAGAAAATCCCTAAAGAAACTCTTGCTTTTATTTATTTATTTTTTAAAGATTTTATTTATTTATTCATGAGAGACACAGAGAGAGAGGCAGAGACATAGGCAGACGGAGAAGCAGGCTTCATGCAGAAAGCCTGATGTGGGACTCGATCTCAGGACTCCAGGATTATGCCCTGAGCCAAAGACAGATACTCAACCACTGAGCCACCCAGGTGTCCCAAAACTCTTGCTATTAAAGTTGATGCCTCCATAGCTTAGTTTATTTCATCAAGCATGTTCATCTGTATTAAGTTTAGTAGATTGTACCTATAAGTGAGGGCTTGGTTCAGCATGCTTTTGTACTCACCTATGAATCTTATGATCCTTCGGAGTAAGGGGTTCAGATAACAGCATTCTCCGGTCAGAATGGTTTTCTCCTGGGCAATCAGAGATTCTCTGGTTGACTTTATAAAATACATGGATATCTCTCCAATAAAAATCTGGAGAAGGAATGTTTAAGAAATGTCAAGTTGGAAAGAGCTGTCTGGTAAAAGAGATCAGTGGCTTTAAAAAACTGAAAGCAAAACCCAAACTTTTGAGGTTCCAAATCCTTTTAAAAGATGTAATACTGCAGAGATAGAGAGTTAAAGTAGTTTGCATTTAATTCTCCAAAAGAATTAGAGATGGCAATAAGTGATCATTTCAGTGAGGTTTATACTCTTAAATTCTAAATTCATATAAAAACATAGGTTGAAATACTAAATTGTAATAGAATCTATGAGAAGGCTCACTCATGCTGGACTGAATTTTTTTTTAACTGAATGTGTGAGCTGCAATGACGAGAAATGACTGGGACAGTCATGTGCCCAATAAGGCATTATAAACACACATCACAATTTATTTCATTATGTGGCAATATGTTATTTACCTGAAAAATCTTTATTTGAACATGTTGGCCTGAGTTATATTTCTCATACTGTGAACTGGCTGACTGTCCCTTCTTTATAATTGTCACTTCTCTCTCTTGTTATCTTGAACTAATACATATATATTTACAATATAAATCATAATGCCTTTGTGTAGACTGTAAGCTCCCTGAGGACAGGAACTGACTACCTGTTATGTTTCTTGATTATGCTTCTAGCACTCAGCACAGTGTATTCCTATTTAAAATCAGGAACGGGAGGCAGGTAAGTTGTCGGGTGAAATCTGAGCACCACCAATGAAGAATAAAGTTACGAATTACCATCATTCATTGATAACTAGGTGTCAGGCACTTCATCATAGTATTTTTCTTTCTCAGAAGGTTCCTAGTGTAGGTATAATTACCCTTGTTTCATTGGTGAAGAAAGAAAGTTCAGTATCGGGGCAGCACTAGAATGTGGCCATTACAAATTTTTCTGTGTGCACGTTCTCCTGATTGTACAAATATAACATCTGAGGCACAGAGGGATGAAATAATTTGTCCAACGTCAGAGTTGGTAAGTCACAAACCCCAGCTCTGAAGCTAAGAAGACCTGGTTCCAGAGCCTTCATCTCAACCACTTACAATTTTACTTAGTACTGACTTGATAAAGATATTTGTTGAATTTGTGTTTAATATTGAGAACACAGAAAACAAAACAAGTTAAGTGTAATATGCTTTAAATACTGAGAATCTCAGATGCTATTAAAGTACAAGACAGAATGGTGTTGTGGAAACAGAACTAGAGGCAAGTCAGAATGGGGCAGGAGATTGGCAAGAGGAGACAGAACTAGGGTCAGACAGGCACACAATAGCATGCATCACATGGGCAGGTGCTAAGTATGGTTGTTCAGAATTAGAAATATGTTGTGCCTTATGTCCCTTGGAATTAACAATGAGTCGATGCTCTACCATGGACAAATAATTTGAATAGCTTTGCGAACTCAGCTCTCCTTCTTTTCTAGTAACACCTCTCTCTCCTAAAATAAGGTGCCAAGGGGTTCTGTTTGTCCTTAGTGTACATGATGGAACTGCCCTGCTCTTCTTTATCTTAGTGAACAGATGGGGATAAATTCATGCATGCTTGGATACGTGAAATAGTATTTCCTTAAGGGAGCTTTCTCTCATTCCACAGACCAGCTCAGATATTCTCGTTATACACGGATTTCTTACCTTGTGTTTCTCTCTTCTATTTCTTATCAGAAATGGTTACATATTATTATTGTTGATCTTCGTTATGGGATGACTTGTCTGTCTTATTCTTGGTTATACTCCCCCCAGGGCTTAGCCAAATGTAAGGTACAAAGTAGTAATTTGATGCTGAATGAATTAAGCATATCAGATTAATGAAGGGCTTTTGGAATACGGGTTTAATGAGGTAAATGATAAAGAACAAAAAACGATTTCCATCATTTATCCTTCCAGATTCAATGAAAATGTCACCATTCTTCCCAAAGCCTTTACCAGATCCCCTCAGGAAAAGAGGGAACCTGTCTGCTCATTGCTCCCACAACACATTATACAGATCTCTATCTTGACATCTACTCAATTAATTGCAATTAGTGTTTGTGTGTCCCTCTTCATCTGACTATGATATCCTTATGGGAAAGACTTTTGCCATTCTTTGTATGGTGTTTAGGACAGGGACTGATATATAGTAGGCTCAACCAATATTTGTTGAATGAATAAAAGATTGAATTTTTAGAGGATCTTCTTATAGATAGAATCCTCTGACCTTAATTTCTCTGAAGATGAACAATGCAGGAAATTGACAATATGGACCAGAAAGCACACCATTCTTGGTGTATTGCTTAAGATTAAATAAAAACCAAGGACTAAGTAATACAAAGTGAATTATCTCTTCTGAACTAAATTCACTCATATATTCATTTTGCATTCAACAGTTTTGGAGAGGGAGCACCCACTCTGCCAGGAATTGTTTTAGCACTGGAGGCATAGCCATAACCAGATGTCTAGTGTGTATGTGTGTGTAGGGAGGACACAGGAAACTAATAAATACACCATATAATGTCATGAAATGACATATGATTACAAAGTAAATCAGGGAAATGGGATGGAAGGTGATAAACACGTAAGGATATATATGAAAAGAAATAAGCATTGCTTGCCTTAGCCATTCCAGAAGCCCAAAACATTCTTACTCAATAGGAAAGAGATGTGCATGTTCTAGAGATTCTCAATTTAGTGAAGCTTTCCACTACTCACACATGAGGACAAAAAAAAAGCAAGAAAATGTGTGAGAAAATCTATATACAGCCCATTCTTGTTAAAAATACACATGTGCACATACATATACCCACATAAAAATCTCAACAAAATCACTCCATGTCATACCAAACCAAACAGAATTTGTCTTGCAAAAGGGTATGGAACTCAAATAAAATGCCCAAAAGTCAATTCTAAGACTCTCGTGTCAAAGGTAATATGTGGTACAAGAATTGTTACTATTGGTGAACAATATTCAAATTCCAATTAAGGTATGAAGCATAAAAGAAAAAAACAGAGCAAGGATATAGACTAACTTATATATCTGGCTACTGACATAACGCTGAGAATATATTAAGTGATAATAAATATCTCCATAAGGAAGGAAGGAAGGAAGGAAGGAAGGAAGGGAGGGAGGGAGGGAGGGAGGGAGGGAGGGAGGGAGGGAGGGAGGGAGGGAGGGAGGGAGGGAGGAAAGGGGTCATTTTATAACTGAAAGGTAGGAAAATATTCCTGGTTTTCAGTTAAGACTGTGGTGGACATAAATGTTGCTGAAGAAACAATCCAGCTCTCAGACCCCAGGGAGTGGGCTTCATGGATGTTCATTTTTCTGTGTTTTACTGACCATACATAGGGTGTTATTTGTCCATCTACTGGGTCCTATAGTCTCATATAGGGCCTGATTATATTTGGAGAGAGAAAGAGAGAATGCTGCCTGTTAAGAGAAGGGGGTCTCTTCTCTTTCCTGACAGGCCTCCTGCCCACGTTGAATGCTATTTTGTACACGGTAGCAGATTTATGATTCTGGTTTTGGCAATGGCTGGGTTTCTCCATCTGTGTCTTTGCTACACACACTCTGCCTCTACCTACCCCTCTGTTCAGAGAGCAACTGGGACATGTGGGACTCTCTAGGTGTTTGGCCCTGGTTTCCCTATTATTGCCTTTCTGATTGTTGGCTGACAAACATCATATTATTCACAGCAAATCAGAATACCCTCTGGTGAGAAATGACCAAGGCCAACCTCTAGATCTGGCAATGAATGAACTGCAAATGACTTCCATTGGTGCACTTCTTATCCCCCAGCTATGCTGGCTACAACCCCATGTGACACAAGACATTTAGAGAATAGTAAATATACTTTAAGTAAGGGGGACAACTGTTCTAACTTGATAAAGTTGTATTTCAGATATATAAACCCAAATGGCAAAGAAATAAACAAATAATCCTGGAATATGGTATTATAGTCTGGTGTGTTATCTTTTAGATCTTCCTCACAGTGTTTCACAGGAGATCTGGTAAGTGACAAATAAGTGATATAAATGTAAAATATTTAGGGAACAGTTTTTAGATTTCAAAATAAAAAACAGTTTTCAGGAAAAAATAGTCACTGGAAGGATGTATTGCAATCTCATATTGTAAGGGGGATTCATTGCATGTTACACGTGGTTGTCACTAAAAAGGGCATCTAGAACTCTTGTAATATATGTTTTGGGTTCACACATATGCTAGTTGTGGCTCTGGTACTTGGCAAGATCAGTCATTGCTGTTTTTTGAATGTGGGCTGTAGAAATGAAATCCCAGCTCTCTCCTCTCTTGAAGTGCGATTTGGGTCAAGTAATTGAACCTTTCTGAACCCAGTTTCTTTTTTCATGACTTTGAACATGAGGGTAATAACTGTATCTGAAAATAGTTTACAGTATTTTTAAAAATGTACATCAAAGCATCTGTACATGCTCAAGGAATGTTTCTTGTCTTTATTTCCTGGCCTATCTAGGCAAGAATGTCTGTTGAGAATGATTTTTAAAAAATCATTGTCTCGGGGGGGGAGGAGCAAGATGGCGGAAGAGCAGGGTCTCCAAATCACCTGTCTCCACCAAACTACCTAGAAAACCTTCAAATTATCCTGAAAATCTATGAATTCGGCCTGAGATTTAAAGAGAGACCAGCTGGAATGCTGCAGTGAGAAGAGTTCGCGCTTCTATCAAGGTAGGAAGACGGGGAAAAAGAAATAAAGAAACAAAGGCCTCCAAGGGGGAGGGGCCCCGCGAGGAGCCAGGGCTGAGGCCGGGGCGAGTGTCCCCAGGACAGGAGAGCCCCGTCCCGGAGACGCAGGAGCTGCACCGACCTTCCCGGGCGGAAAGGGGCTCGCGGGGAGTTGGAGCAGGACCCAGGAGGGCGGGGATGCCCTCGGGCTCCCGGGGACAGTAACAGCAACTGCGCGCCCAGGAGAGTGCGCCGAGCTCCCTAAGGGCTGCAGCGCGCACGGCGGGACCCGGCAGGACCCGGAGCAGCTGAAGGGGCTCGGGCGGCGGCTCCGCGGAGGGGGCTGCGCGGCCCCGGGAGCAGCTCGGAGGGGCTCGGGCGGCGGCTCCGCGGAGGGGGTTGCGCGGCCCGGGAGCGCGAATCCACCAGCGCAGGCTCCGGAGCACAGGGCGCCGGGACACAGCCCAGGATCCCGCCTCCCCCGGGACAGGCAGAGGCCGGGAGGGCCCAGGACAGCGAGGACGCTCCTGCCCCAGCTGAGCACATCAGCGGCCCCGCCCGGAGCCTCCAGGCCCTGCAGACGGAGTTCCTGCCGGAGCTGAATCCAGGTTTCCAGAGCTGCCCCGCCACTGGGGCTGTTCCTCCTGCGGCCTCACGGGGTAAACAACCCCCACTGAGCCCTGCACCAGGCAGGGGCACAGCAGCTCCCCCAACTGCTAACACCTGAAAATCAGCACAACAGGCCCCTCCCCCAGAACACCAGCTAGACGGACAACTTCCAGGAGAAGCCAAGGGACTTAAAGTACACAGAATCAGAAGATACTGCCCCGTGGTTCTTTTTTTTGTTTGTTTGTTTTTGTTTTTGTTTTTGTTTCTGTTTTGTTTTGCTTTTTGATTTGTTTCCTTCCCCCACCCCCTTTTTTTTCTCCTTTCTTTTTCTTTCTCTTTTTCTTTTCTTTTTTTTTTTTTTTTCGTTTTTTTTTTTTTTTTCTTTTTCTTCCCCTTTTTTTTTCTCTTTCTCTTTTCTTTCCTTCTTTCTCTCCTCTCTTTTTCTCTTTTCCCCAATACAACTTGCTTTTGGCCACTCTGCACTGAGCAAAATGACTAGAAGGAAAACCTCACCTCAAAAGAAAGAATCAGAAACAGTCCTCTCTCCCACAGAGTTACAAAATCTGGATTACAATTCAATGTCAGAAAGCCAATTCAGAAGCACTATTATACAGCTACTGGTGGCTCTAGAAAAAAGTATAAAGGACTCAAGAGACTTCATGACTGCAGAATTTAGAGCTAATCAGGCAGAAATTAAAAATCAATTGAATGAGATGCAATCCAAACTAGAAGTCCTAACGACGAGGGTTAACGAGGTGGAAGAACGAGTGAGTGACCTAGAAGACAAGTTGATAGCAAAGAGGGAAACTGAGGAAAAAAGAGACAAACAATTAAAAGACCATGAAGATAGATTAAGGGAAATAAACGACAGCCTGAGGAAGAAAAACCTACGTTTAATTGGGGTTCCCGAGGGCGCCGAAAGGGACAGAGGGCCAGAATATGTATTTGAACAAATTCTAGCTGAAAACTTTCCTAATCTGGGAAGGGAAACAGGCATTCAGATCCAGGAAATAGAGAGATCCCCCCCTAAAATCAATGAAAACCGTTCAACACCTCGACATTTAATTGTGAAGCTTGCAAATTCCAAAGATAAGGAGAAGATCCTTAAAGCAGCAAGAGACAAGAAATCCCTGACTTTTATGGGGAGGAGTATTAGGGTAACAGCAGACCTCTCCACAGAGACCTGGCAGGCCAGAAAGGGCTGGCAGGATATATTCAGGGTCCTAAATGAGAAGAACATGCAACCAAGAATACTTTATCCAGCAAGGCTCTCATTCAAAATGGAAGGAGAGATAAAGAGCTTCCAAGACAGGCAGCAACTAAAAGAATATGTGACCTCCAAACCAGCTCTGCAAGAAATTTTAAGGGGGCCTCTTAAAATTCCCCTTTAAGAAGAAGTTCAGTGGAACAGTCCACAAAAACAAAGACTGAATAGATATCATGATGACACTAAACTCATATCTGTCAACAGTAACTCTGAATGTGAACGGGCTTAATGACCCCATCAAAAGGCGCAGGGTTTCAGACTGGATAAAAAAGCAGGACCCATCTATTTGCTGTCTACAAGAGACTCATTTTAGACAGAAGGACACCTACAGCCTGAAAATAAAAGGTTGGAGAACCATTTACCATTCGAATGGTCCTCAAAAGAAAGCAGGGGTAGCCATCCTTATATCAGATAAACTAAAATTTACCCCAAAGACTGTACTGAGAGATGAAGAGGGACACTATATCATACTTAAAGGATCTATTCAACAAGAGGACTTAACAATCCTCAATATATATGCTCCGAATGTGGGAGCTGCCAAATATATAAATCAATTATTAACCAAAGTGAAGAAATACTTAGATAATAATACACTTATACTTGGTGACTTCAATCTAGCTCTTTCTATACTCGATAGGTCTTCTAAGCAAAACATCTCCAAAGAAACGAGAGCTTTAAATGATACACTGGACCAGATGGATTTCACAGATATCTACAGAACTTTACATCCAAACTCAACCGAATACACATTCTTCTCAAGCGCACATGGAACTTTCTCCAGAATAGACCACATATTGGGTCACAAATCGGGTCTGAACCGATACCAAAAGATTGGGATTGTCCCCTGCATATTCTCGGACCATAATGCCTTGAAATTAGAACTAAATCACAACAAGAAGTTTGGAAGGACCTCAAACACATGGAGGTTAAGGACCATCCTGCTAAAAGATAAAAGGGTCAACCAGGAAATTAAGGAAGAATTAAAAAGATTCATGGAAACTAATGAGAATGAAGATACAACCGTTCAAAATCTTTGGGATGCAGCAAAAGCAGTCCTAAGGGGGAAATACATCGCAATACAAGCATCCATTCAAAAACTGGAAAGAACTCAAATACAAAAGCTAACCTTACACATAAAGGAGCTAGAGAAAAAACAGCAAATAGATCCTACACCCAAGAGAAGAAGGGAGTTAATAAAGATTCGAGCAGAACTCAACGAAATCGAGACCAGAAGAACTGTGGAACAGATCAACAGAACCAGGAGTTGGTTCTTTGAAAGAATTAATAAGATAGATAAACCATTAGCCAGCCTTATTAAAAAGAAGAGAGAGAAGACTCAAATTAATAAAATCATGAATGAGAAAGGAGAGATCACTACCAACACCAAGGAAATACAAACGATTTTAAAAACATATTATGAACAGCTATACGCCAATAAATTAGGCAATCTAGAAGAAATGGACACATTCCTGGAAAGCCACAAACTACCAAAACTGGAACAGGAAGAAATAGAAAACCTGAACAGGCCAATAACCAGGGAGGAAATTGAAGCAGTCATCAAAAACCTCCCAAGACACAAGAGTCCAGGGCCAGATGGCTTCCCAGGAGAATTTTATCAAACGTTTAAAGAAGAAATCATACCTATTCTCCTAAAGCTGTTTGGAAAGATAGAAAGAGATGGAGTACTTCCAAATTCGTTCTATGAAGCCAGCATCACCTTAATTCCAAAGCCAGACAAAGACCCCGCCAAAAAGGAGAATTACAGACCAATATCCCTGATGAACATGGATGCAAAAATTCTCAACAAGATACTGGCCAATAGGATCCAACAGTACATTAAGAAAATTATTCACCATGACCAAGTAGGATTTATCCCTGGGACACAAGGCTGGTTCAACACCCGTAAAACAATCAATGTGATTCATCATATCAGCAAGAGAAAAACCAAGAACCATATGATCCTCTCATTGGATGCAGAGAAAGCATTTGACAAAATACAGCATCCATTCCTGATCAAAACTCTTCAGAGTGTAGGGATAGAGGGAACATTCCTCGACATCTTAAAAGCCATCTATGAAAAGCCCACAGCAAATATCATTCTCAATGGGGAAGCACTGGGAGCCTTTCCCCTAAGATCAGGAACAAGACAGGGATGTCCACTCTCACCACTGCTATTCAACATAGTACTGGAAGTCCTAGCCTCAGCAATCAGACAACAAAAAGACATTAAAGGCATTCAAATTGGCAAAGAAGAAGTCAAACTCTCTCTCTTCGCCGATGACATGATACTCTACATAGAAAACCCAAAAGTCTCCACCCCAAGATTGCTAGAACTCATACAGCAATTCGGTAGCGTGGCAGGATACAAAATCAATGCCCAGAAGTCAGTGGCATTTCTATACACTAACAATGAGACTGAAGAAAGAGAAATTAAGGAGTCAATCCCATTTACAATTGCACCCAAAAGCATAAGATACCTAGGAATAAACCTCACCAAAGATGTAAAGGATCTATACCCTCAAAACTATAGAACACTTCTGAAAGAAATTGAGGAAGACACAAAGAGATGGAAAAATATTCCATGCTCATGGATTGGCAGAATTAATATTGTGAAAATGTCAATGTTACCCAGGGCAATATACACGTTTAATGCAATCCCTATCAAAATACCATGGACTTTCTTCAGAGAGTTAGAACAAATTATTTTAAGATTTGTGTGGAATCAGAAAAGACCCCGAATAGCCAGGGGAATTTTAAAAAAGAAAACCATATCTGGGGGCATCACAATGCCAGATTTCAGGTTGTACTACAAAGCTGTGGTCATCAAGACAGTGTGGTACTGGCACAAAAACAGACACATAGATCAGTGGAACAGAATAGAGAATCCAGAAGTGGACCCTGAACTTTATGGGCAACTAATATTCGATAAAGGAGGAAAGACTATCCATTGGAAGAAAGACAGTCTCTTCAATAAATGGTGCTGGGAAAATTGGACATCCACATGCAGAAGAATGAAACTAGACCACTCTCTTTCACCATACACAAAGATAAACTCAAAATGGATGAAAGATCTAAATGTGAGACAAGATTCCATCAAAATCCTAGAGAAGAACACAGGCAACACCCTTTTTGAACTCGGCCATAGTAACTTCTTGCAAGATACATCCACGAAGGCAAAAGAAACAAAAGCAAAAATGAACTATTGGGACTTCATCAAGATAAGAAGCTTTTGCACAGCAAAGGATACAGTCAACAAAACTCAAAGACAACCTACAGAATGGGAGAATATATTTGCAAATGACATATCAGATAAAGGGCTAGTTTCCAAGATCTATAAAGAACTTATTAAACTCAACACCAAAGAAACAAACAATCCAATCATGAAATGGGCAAAAGACATGAAGAGAAATCTCACAGAGGAAGACATAGACATGGCCAACATGCATATGAGAAAATGCTCTGCATCACTTGCCATCAGGGAAATACAAATCAAAACTACAATGAGATACCACCTCACACCAGTGAGAATGGGGAAAATTAACAAGGCAGGAAACAACAAATGTTGGAGAGGATGCGGAGAAAAGGGAACCCTCTTACACTGTTGGTGGGAATGTGAACTGGTGCAGCCACTCTGGAAAACTGTGTGGAGGTTCCTCAAACAGTTAAAAATAGACCTGCCCTACGACCCAGCAATTGCACTGTTGGGGATTTACCCCAAAGATACAAATGCAATGAAACGCCGGGACACCTGCACCCCGATGTTTCTAGCAGCAATGGCCACTATAGCCAAACTGTGGAAGGAGCCTCGGTGTCCAACGAAAGATGAATGGATAAAGAAGATGTGGTTTATGTATACAATGGAATATTACTCAGCTATTAGAAATGACAAATACCCACCATTTGCTTCAACGTGGATGGAACTGGAGGGTATTATGCTGAGTGAAGTAAGTCAGTCAGAGAAGGACAAACATTATATGTTCTCATTCATTTGGGGAATATAAATAATAGTGAAAGGGAAAATAAGGGAAGGGAGAAGAAATGTGTGGGAAATATCAGAAAGGGAGACAGAACGTAAAGACTGCTAACTCTGGGAAACGAACTAGGGGTGGTAGAAGGGGAGGAGGGCGGGGGGTGGAAGTGAATGGGTGACGGGCACTGGGTATTCTGTATGTTAGTAAATTGAACACCAATAAAAAAAAAATAAAAAAAAAAAATTAAAAAAAAAAAAAATCATTGTCTCTACTTCTAGAGTAAGGAAACATGGTATGACTCCAGTTCTGTTCTGCCGCCAACCAGGTATTTGATCTTAGACTGGTCACTGAGCCTCTTTGGGCCTCAGTTTCTCATGTGTCGGACAAGAAGTCCCAGACTGTGCTGGTCCAGCTCAAACATTTTGCTGTTATGATAGGAACTGACAAGACAGCACTGAGGAAGGGAAACTGATATCACATAATTGGGCTTCAATCTCAGTTCCACTGGTTAAACTCTCCAGGGCCTTAGTTCACTTTCAAAATCCCACAGGACTTTGCCCTCACCAAGTAATCTTTCCTTAAGCAAAGTGGATGCAACCTACTCCAGAGTCATCCTGTTGCCTGCTGCTATCTCTGTCACTTGCGTTCCTGAAGGACAGTAGAGGTTGCAAATCCCTCTCTGGGATTTCTGCGGATTATACTTTGAGGAAGAGGAGAGGAGAGGGTTCTTTGTACACTTCCCAATATTAGCATTTAAATAGCTTCAGCTATTTAATAGCTTTCAGTCCCAGGGATTTCTGGATGCTTCCAATATTCTCCTGGGAGCTTTCCATAGTCATGAGCACTTCTAAGAAAGGCAGGCATGGCTTTTGTGGTAGATTTTGTTTAGTGACCCAGGAAATATAAAATATACAGACTGTGCTGACAGTCCTGAATGCCCACATCTTCACGTTCTGCTCTAATCTTTCCCCACTGAATGCCATGGACAGCCCAGATCTGCAGAGGCATCTTGCAGAGGCTCAGTTGCTGAGCTCTGGTTGGTTCAAGAGTTCTTGATTTCTGCTTTATTACATCTAAGTATAAGTAAGAAATTCAACTCCAGATACTTCCTATGCCTTTTAAAGATCAAGGCTTCAACAGAGTCAAGGCCATTTGCATGATGCTATTTTGGAAGTTGTTCAGCAACTATTTGTGGATTGGGGCCTCCCTCCTGGTGTTAATCTAGGACCCATATCTACCCACTCCGAAGGCAGTCTTCAGTTGATACCTGTTATAAAATGTAATACAGGTGGTATGCTACATTCCAAATCATAGCAGTCTCTTATGCCTTTATCCTGGACAGTGGATATCAGAGAAATTGGAATTTAAAATGCATTAGGTAGAACACTGCTCTCAATAAAAAGCAAAATGCATTGGGATAACTAACTAAATTGACCAGCATGTATTTTTAGGCAAAGAGGCTTTTCAAGAAGCAAATTATCAAAACTCCTTCCCACAATCACCAGCAATCACTAGAAGGGGCATCTCAAAGATGGCAACCAAGTCTTTCTGTGGGATGATGTGAGGGGAAGAGACAATCTGTGAAAGAATTTAGAGCATTCATGTGTAGCTGATAGAAGATGGGGAAACACATTTTTTTAAGTTTTAAAAAATCCACAATCATTAATGGGTATACCTATAAATCTTGCCCAGAAAAGAAAAATGTAATTGTAAAGACTAAGTACCTTAGCATCAACAACAACAAAATGATGTTCTCATGGTAAGAAACAAAAAACCAAAAAGGAAGTCATGTGATCATGTACAAAAGGGAAAAAGATGTGAATTATAAAGTGTTAAAAGGGGTTTCAATAGATGAGATTATTCAGAGCCTGGAAGAGGCAGATTCTGAGGCAGTGCAAAGTCCCACAATGCTGCCTTTGCTTCAGCAGCTGCGTCCCACGTCAGCCAGCCAACAGACTTACATTTAGTGAGAGCCCACTCTGTTCCACACTGTGTTTTGGGCTTTTATATTCACTCCAAGAGCTTACAGCCCGGAAACCCCCCAAATGAAGATTCACAATTTCCTCCAATTTGTGCCTTTCTATCAAACTGTGTTTGTCTCTTCCTTTCCTACGAAATTCTAGATTAGTCTTATATATGCGTGCGTGCACAGTTGCATGCAAACTGCGAGCTGTTTCAATTCTCTCGGGCTAGGCATCAAATGTTCTGCTGCTTCAATACTAAATACTCCCCTGTCACTTTGTTGTGAGGCCAAGAAAAAGGTTTAATAGCCATTTTTCTCATGCCTTGTGGTGCTGGGGCTGAGGTAAAATAAAGGTAAATCAGATTCTCTGCTGAGTTAAATCCTCTTATCCAAGCAGGCTCTCTGCCCTTGACTCAGAGTGGTACAAGTTTCTTCAGGAGGCCAGAGGCAGTGGTCATCCAGGGATTCCACATTGGTTAGAAGGCACCCTGCAGATTTCTTGGAAGTATGGGCTACCACTTTTGGTTAAACTGTTCTGGACACAATAAATCCCCCAAGCTCTAACCTTTCCTGAAGATCTGAGACAGCAGTGGCCTGTCTCTGTGCAGTTTAATGCCCATGTGGCTTTGCCCTGACATGATGTTGATCTCTTCTGACAGCAAAGCACAAAAGGAGAAATAGGAACTGACAGGTCAAACACTCAGCACAGTCTTTTCCCTTGTGCCTTTCTTGTGCGTCCCTGCAGTCATGAATGGAGTTGTTAATGCCCATCCAAAGAGACACAGAGCAGTGGAAGGTGCTAGGTTTTCCTACATCCTTTGTGCTTTAGAATGCACAGTAAACCAAGGACAAGTCCAGGTTGCGCTACTTTTCTGAAAATCGCCATTCGTTAATGTCATACAAGTCACCCCACAGGGATCTTGCCTTCTTCCTACTCCAATGAAAACAGGAAATGGGCTTAAGGAAGAAATAAACAATGACAACAAAAACTCCATGCAGTTCTATGAAAACCTGACCAGGCACAGAGTATAAAATCAACTCCAGAAAGAAAGTTGAAACTTGGGGATTGGGAACATGACATGTGGAACTTTCCAATCAGAATGCTTTTTTAAAAAAAATATTTTTATTTTTTTATAGCTTTATTGGAATGTTAGAACTAGAAATATCTTGGAGATCATTAGCCCAATCCCTCCTTTTAACTACAGATGAGAAATTGAACCTATCAAGGGAATATGACTTACCAGAGGTCACACAATTACTGGAGGCAAAGCCATGACTGGATCTTTGCCTCTTCTGACACACCCAACCTGAGATCAGATGACGGCAGCGTGAAGGGAATGCACACTCTGAAGCAGGGACGGTGCTCTGTTAGACACTTGGGATCTGGATCCCAATGGCCCAATAAAAGCTGCTCTTGGACAAGCCATACCTCCCTAAGATGGGACAGAAGAAATGAACACAGTTCCTTCCTCCCAGGAAATGTCTGAGCATCAGAGGAATTTTGCTCTCTATCCTGACGCTGCTCACTTTTTTTCAGGTCTTAGGGGAAGATCAAGCACTGTCAGTGCGTTTCAAAGCCACACGGTTCTCTACCATTAACCTGTCACAGCTGTAATCAGCCTTGGCTCCTAGCAATGCCCCTCATTCGGGAGAAAAATAAAAGTGGAACCAAATGGGTGGCTATCTGTTCAGTCACACACAGAACTAGCTGGACCTTCAATGAATCATTTAACCTAGTTAAGTCTTGAGGTTCTCAACTCAAAAATGAAGGGAACTGGACCACACCTTCTCTATGTTCTTTGGGGTGTCTCTTTTCTATTTCACTGGGATGTCAAGAGGCTAAATTAGGCAAAAACTACATAATGTAAGTAAATTAAGATGTCATGCTTATAATCATTTATGGAATATTCCTCAGGCTATGTCTTAGGGATCTGCTAGCATTATTGGTCACATTTTTCACCCAAAGAAGCAAAGAAATGGAGAAGGTTCCATACTTGAGAGCTATAGTAGAACTATAGGTTCTTAGTCCTCAGTTGTTTATTGACCATAGGAGCAACTGACTTCCATGTGAATTTGTGTCATTTAGGGAAAAAGGAAGTCAATGAAAGAGATAGAATCAAACTTTGCAGCCTGGAGAACAGTTTCTACTGAAAATCTTAGAATCAAGGCAATATTATTTTTGCCCAGAAAGAAGAGAAAATTCTCCACAAAGTTCTCTTTTCCTATTTTTGTTTTTTGGCCATGTGTGTTTTTGTTTATTAGAATTGCCATTTTCAAGTCTTATTAGACATTGGTTGTTTCATAATTATTGCCAGAAGAAGTGGAGTAAACAATGTTTTAAAAATGTATCTTTTGATTTGAAAATAATACACACTCCTGTAGAATTAGGAAAGGAGTATATAAAAGGATAAAAGAGAAGAAAAAATTAACTGTACCATTAGCACTCATAGGTAATGACTGTAAATTTTTAGTTAATTTCATACTACTCTTTTTTATGTATAATTATAAATTTGTGATTATCTTGCAACACACACCATGTATCTTCTTAGGGCCATTAAAGATTCAGACCCACAGACAACCACATGCTACATTGGGCACTGTCTACTTGGAAGGAGGGAAGCATCACATGCTCCTCTTCAGCACGTGTCTTCACAGTGGTCCAGCACAGCAGTATAGCTCAAGTGCAAGAGACCACAGACATATCAGAGGAAGCAGGAGCCACCAAGACTTAAAAACCTCATGCTTTATAGGAGTCAACATCTGGTGCAGCCAACTCCACAGGCATAGCTTTCAAGGTCCTGCAGCGGATGTGTGAAATTTCTAGAGTCACTGCACTTAGAAATAGCATGGCACCTCCTCGGGTAATTACAGTTCTCTGAGTACAGATGACAATTCACCAATCAGGAGTTAATTTTGCCTAGCCACACAGTTGATATATACTACTAAAAACCTTTCTAGGAAAACTCACCCAGAAAATTAAGAGGTCAGATTCTCTTGTGAAAGGGAGAAAGATTTTCATGCACTATTATATACATTTTTTAGCCCTTAAAAATCTTTTTTTTTTAGCCCTTAAAAATCTTAACATTAAATCAAAAGCATGTTTCATTGCTATTAAAGGTGTCTCAAAAACACAACTGCCTCATAATGTATTTACACAATCCCCCAGTACTGTGTATTTAGCCAGTTCCAAGTTTTTCATTGGGACTACAGCTGACATGAATATCCCTATACACAAATCCTTGTATTTATATAAAACTGATTATTTCCTTAACATAAATTCAGGGAATGGAATTAATAACTGAGTCTGAATTTTATAAACTTTTAATACATCTTTGATAAGCTGCTCTTTAAAAAGAAAATATCTGTCTACACTTTTACTAGAACTGTGTGAAAGTGTCTGTACCTTCAACTACATGGGCTAATTTCTTTAAAACATTTTCAATTGCATAGAGGGAAATGCTGTGCTTGTCAAAATTACTTTTCTTTGATAATTGATGAGTTTAGAAATGTTGACATGCACGGTCAATTTACTGTTTTATTAATTGTTTATTCTTGTCCTCTCCTGGTTTTATTTGGGGAAGCTCATTTTTAAAAATAGTAAGGATATTTACATTTGAGTCTTACATCCTGTAAGTTTTTTGAGTCTTATATCCTGTAAGTTTTTTGCAGTCTTTTTCTTTTGTTAGAGATGCTTATTTTTAGGCAGACAAGTCTATCAAACCTTTTCTATATGCTTGCATCAACATTCATAAAGGAGACTGTTTTTGCTACTCAGGGTGCTTTTGTGGGTGTACACACAGACTTTCTAAGTGTTTAAAATCTATATTTTTCTTGCTTTGTAATTTGCACTAAAAAGCTTTCCATTTATATTTAGGCTCTGGGACATTTTATATAATTATGGATTTTCTATTCCTTGAAAGTTTGAAGGAATTTATGTTATAGCTACATGTCCTCATACTATTTAGTGAGATAAATTTTAGACATGTTTAAAAATTTATCCTGTTTTTATTCACTATTCAGCTTTCCTACATCCTTTTAGGGCCTTGCTTATAAATTATCTTTTCATAAAATATTACCAATTTTATTGAGATGAAAGCATTTATTGGCACAGAATTGTAAATACAATTTTAATACAGACTTTTAAAGGTTTATGTATTTTTGCTTATATACATGCTTTAACATTTTTTTTACTTCTGCCTTTCTATAGTAGACTAGGGGGTTGCACATTTTGCTTTTCAAAGAATTAGCTCCTTATTTTACTTGTTAATTCTATTGTTTTCTAATTCACAAATTCTTTTGTCCATAGTTTTTCTTAATCTGTTTCCCTGGCTTTGCTTAGTTTTTTTTTGTTTTTTGTTTTTGGTTTTGTTTTTTTTTTTTTTTGTTTTGTTTTGTTTTTAATGGAACAAAATCTCTCTAATTTCAAGAAGCAATTACAGGAGAACCTAGGCAATAATATATATCCCGGGACTAGGAAGAAGAGAGGAGAATACATTAGTAAGTCAAGGGATCACTCAGAGAGATGTGTGAATACATAAGAAAATTATATGCTTCTGAGAGAAAGAAATCAGGATGTGATTCCAGACTAAGTCCACTGCCTGTAGTTCCAGGGCTTCCAAGTGGCGTCTCATTCTCTTCAGGTACAGGAAGTTGGCCTGTGATCCTGAAGAGGGTGAAGAACGGTTTCCAGCCAGGCTCTTTGTTCTCCTACTGCTAAACAGTACATGCCACTGCGCAGAGTCATTCATACGAACAATCTTATTCAAGTCTCATGACAACTCCATGAAATAGGGAGTTATATTATTCCTATGTTTTATGGCAGGGGGCAATAGAGTGATTTGTACAAAGTCACATAGGCAGGATGTAAATCCAGATGTGTTGGACTGCAGAGCTTGTTTTTTAACCATTCTAATATACCACAGTTTTATCACTGCTGACCTTAATTGCTATAGTATAGTCTTATCATTTAAGGGGGTGCTTACAGAGCCTAGGATCAATGATTGAAATAAAGTAGCAGGGTTCATTATGCCCATATTATTTCTCCTCAAAATTCTATTCCATTTCTCATCTTAAAGCAAACAAAACATTTGCATAGAAAACAAATGTCTGAACTGAATGTCTGAGCAGTCAGTATATTTCTTAGCATGCCAGTCAATATTTTTATTACCAAAAGAGAGAGGAGAGAGTGAGGGTGGGGAGTAAGGGGGCAGGGGTAGAGGAGGCAGCCCTTAGAAGAGATAGGGGAAATTATAACTGAGATTAAACCCCAACTAATCTGACCTTGTAGCATGTTCAGACATAAAAATGTTTATTATGAAACAGACACAAAGTCATTTTTAAAATTGAAATTAAAATGTCTAAGGGTTAAACCACTTTATCAGATAATATAGATCTGAGCTTTATGCTTTTGAAAGTTTCCCTCGAGAATAGTGTGGCCAATTTTTTTTTTTTTTTTTTTTTTTGCCTCATGAGAGAGAAAAATGAAATAAATGAAGGTAAAGTTGCAACTGAATTGAACGTGATGTAATGTGAACACAGCCAGAGTCACCAAGAATGAATCGCAGCAAACTTTAGGTCAAGTGATTTCTCTCATCAGCCCTTCTGGAAGTTCAATCAGAACAGCAGGAGACACAGGCCCAGGGGATTCTATTCCACTCTGATCTGAGTCTTTATATTAGCACCAGCATTTTACATTCAAGACCTCTTCTGAAATACACACACCCCACAGCATATTTTTTCAAGAGCACAGTAGCTATTCTTAACGTATTAGCCAATCATGCCTGTTGATTTACAATATCCACATTTACTTTAAAAAATGTGTGTGTGTATATATATAAATATAAATGGGAAAAAATCATGTATATATCTTGTGTGTATATATATATATGTATATATATATGTATATGTGTATATGTGTATATGTGTATATATACACATCTTTAAATTCAGATACCAAAAAGCAAAAGCCACCTATAAAAGACAAGACCTGTTTTAATGAGATTTTTTTTTTTTTTAATGCAGAGCTCCATTCACCATTTTGGCTGAAATAGGACACCCCCGATAAGGCTGCTGGTGAATGCCCAGGAAGGGAGGAAAGAGAAGAAAAGGAAGACAGGAAATGTTATTTAGTATCTGACAATAAGGAAGGAAGTATTCTGTACTTACAATAGCAGTTGGGGTGGCAGCCAGCACACAATAGAGCACCAGAGGGGTGATGAAGCTTTCTTCCTCGGTCCCCGGGTAAGGCTTCATTAAGTCTCCATCCTGACAGAAGAATCCTTGGATATGCACCTGAAAAGTGTCAGTGCATTCGAAGTAGTAGGCAAGCAGCACTGTCCCAGCCATGATGACAAGCTGAAAATACAGCATGGCCACACAGAGACATTAGCAGGTCTTCGGAGCAGCGCTCGCCCCGCAGAGCACACTCCCTCCATCACCCCAGCAGCTCTCCTCCTTTTGGTATTGGCAAGTGTGTGCGTGCCTGGCTCAGCATGCTCTGGGCTCGGGGAGTGTGTGCTTGCTTGTCTGCCTTGTAACATCTGTTATATAAACCTTCCAGAAAATAATGAACAGCTCCCATCGGAAAGGCAGACCACAGCAAGGCTTAAGAGAGACACCCAGCTTCTGCTGCCACCCTCGCAGAGGATGCATGGCAGCCAAGGCAGTATTTCCATTCAGAACAGAGGTGAAAAGTCAAAGGGCAGTGGCATAAGAATTGGCAAGATGTAGATGTGAGATCTGGTCCTGAGAAATTTCATCAAATATTAGAGATATACTTACCTTATTATAAACTATTAGAGGCAGGTAAATCATGAATGAATGAACAAATGAACAGGAAAACTAAAGCCTAGAAAGGTTAAAGCCTGAATTATTGGCAGGGACGAACACATGGTCCAGGAATACCTTCTCCAAAAAGGCGCATTTATTCCCAAATGCTTTCTACCAGTAAATCCAGGACTTTCCTGATAACATCTTACTATAATCACTTATCCTTCATAAGGTTTAGACATAAAAAGGGACATAATTATCCTTTCATTTCCACTCACAAATGTCCCAGATACTCACCGAGGTTTAGATGTAGGCTTTAGTAGGTATGAGAAGTTGAGGGAATATAGAAAAGCCAACATTATTTTTCTCATTCATATTTGGAAACACTAAAATGCCAAGATAAAGGTGATAAAGGTAGAAAGAACATAGGTTTTCGAGGTTATGAAATCACAGAAAACTAAGCTGGAAGAGGTCTTGGAGATCTTCCTGTCTAAAATCTTTATTTCATAGAGGAGAAGGCTGAGGCCCACAAGGGGACGTGATCACTCCTGAATCATCCAACAAGGAAGCCAAACAGGTACTTTGGTTGAGAATCAGCAATGTAGGGAAACTTAGAAAGGAGTAAAAAAAAAAATTAAGTGATTTTTAAAAAAAGTATCAATGTAATAATGATGGGAAAAAATCAGAACTTGGGAGGACATCTTTGCACATCATTTGTGGCTCAAAATTGTTTCTGTTTGGAAGTACATATGGGGCAGTGAGGGGGAAGGAAGGGTTTAGGAAGGCTAAAGCTCTTATTCCAGCCCTGGAATGACTAACCCAAGGTCATGACACAGCTAGTTAGGGTAAGTCTGGGACTAGAAAGAAACCCACATTTTCTGATCCCCAGAAGAAAAAAAAAAACACCTGTACCACGACATCAAAATTTCACCCTCTGCAAAAGCCTAGAGAGGTACAGAGGGAGGCAACTCTAATGCAGAGAGGCACTATTTGGCGTTTTTTTCTATTTCATACCCAGTTCTCTAGCCACAGCACTGCAGAGAAGCTTTACATTCTGCCCATTTTCTGAAACCAGGCCCAGCCTCTACTTGTGGGATGTTATCTCGGCAATTCCTCCTCATTCCAGCTGAAATCATTCAGAAGCCTTGAGTTGTAGTGTGTCTAAAGTGCAAACCCCTAACCACTCTGCCATAAAGCTCTGTCTTTGGCCTCAACCATTGCCACCTTTCTTTACTTCCAGTAGGTCGCATATCATACTTTCCATGCGTTGTGCTTCATACGTGACTTGTCTCTGGTTCTACAAGGACTATATGCTGCTCTCTGGCATTTTCAACCCTTCTTCCCCAATAGAGCTTCTTTTTTTTTTTTTTTCCCCAATAGAGCTTCTGTCACGACTTCTGACCATCTAGTAATCTCGGGACACTCCTGAGTGTTTCTCTGCGCCTGATGTTATTTCCTGGGGATTTACCACATGTAAATCACGAGTGCTCAGGCCAGGCAGCTCTGCTGTTTCTGGCACTTTCTTTCTTTTCTTTTTAGCCAGAGAGAGGAGATTTGGATTAGTCTGTTTACTACAAGTATGAAAGAGAGGTGCTCCAAAGCTGCTTCTGCTGGCAGCTAGTTCATAAAGTCAAGGCCATGTGGTTTCTATTTCTTTTGTGCTTCCCTGGTCAACTGAACTGACCTGATGGGAATGAACCTAGTCAGCTGACCTGAATGTTTTGGAGCTGAGCAAACACTATGATTCCCACAGTTTGGGGGCTTTACCTCTAAGGTTATCTGTGCCTCCTGCACAGGCCTGATCTGGGATTTCTTTTTTTTTTTTTTTTAAGATTTTATTTATTTATTCATGAGAGACACAGAGAATGAGGTAAAGATATCGGCAGAGGGAGAAGTAGGCTCCCTGTGGGGAGACTGATGCGGGACCCCGGGATCACAACCTGAGCCAAAGGCAGATGCTCAACCACTGAGCCACCCAGGTGCCCCTGATCTGGGATTTCTAGGAGTCTCCTCCATGTGGCTGGAAATAGATTTCTGTCTCATGGCTTCATCAGCCCTTGGGAAACAACTACTTGGGGGAATAATAGGCAGGATCTATGGGAGCTTTCAGATAAAACAAAACCCAAAAATGGCATCTAGCTTCCTCTAATGAGGACAAGTATCATATTTTACTGGGTGCCTTTGTGCTACCACTTCCATTTAAAAATGGGCAGGATGAAAGTGAAGTAAACAAAAGTAAATATACATAGGTAAAAAGACTCACTAGAAAAACACAGAACAGAGATTTTTTAACTTCATATACATCAAAATCAACAATAATGGCAACAAAAAAGCCAAGGTCAATATGCCTAAATTTGAAATCTATAGAACAAATCTTGAATAGCTGCCTGGCCAATTTAATCCTGGAAGCAGCATTCAGAGAGAACTGAATGAATGCGTGAATCAGTCAATTGAAAGGCATGAAGTACTGAGAATCTTGGAGACTCAGGGCGGGAGAGGAAGATGGGAACTTAGGCAGCCTACCGGATGGCACTGACCGGGCGCCGTAAGTCTGCTTACACTGATCAGCCTCCCTGATCAGCCAGGAGCCCTTGCCTGTCATTTTCAAGTAATCCTTAAATTCCCTGGAGAGTCCCCAGTAATGCCAGTTAGAGATGCACAGAAGCAAAACCAGAATAATTCAGATCTTGATTTCTAGGTTTCTTTTTTTTAATATTTTATTTATTTATTCATGAGGGACACACAGAGAGAGGCACAGACACAGGCAGAGGGAGAAGCAGGCTCCATGCAGGGAGCCCGACACGGGACTCGATCCTGGGACTCCAGGACCACACCCCGGGCCGAAGGCGGCACTAAACCACTGAGCCACGTGGCTGCCCTCTAGGTTTATTTTCTATTGAACATTCTCTTGTGACCACATATTTAAAAAGAGCTTTGCATTTACTGCAGGAACAGAAATACCACATTGGTTCTGCTTCCAGAGAGGTCTGCCCTGCAGCTCTGATGACAGCGGACAATTAGCCATCGGCATCCTCCCTTCTTCCTCTCTGTCCTGGGCCATGATCCATCACTGTCTAGGTTTATGTCACTGGTGCCAGCTGGCACACTTGCCATCTCTGTTGCCTTCTCCAGCCCCATTTAGGGATGCATGGAGGGAGGCCATAATGTTGGTGTCACACGAGCAGATGGTGAGGCTGTGCCGGACCCAAGTGCAAGTGGAGGGTTGATGAAATCCGTGTGAAAGGAGCAATTATGGCAGTGGGGGGGAAGAAGCTCACATACCAGGCTTTTTCCTCAGCTGCACTTCCCAAGAATAACAATCTGATATAAAAAAATGCATTAAATCCTGGCCACTCCACAAGGATTCAGAAGGCAGAAGCCAGCAATATCTGAAATCCTGCCTGTTAGGGTTGAGAGCGTTGTGTTTCTACCCTCCACTGATTAAAGATCACAAAAAGTGATAACGAAGAAGGTTACAAAGCTGAGGGAAAAGGCTGAGATGACAGTACCTTTTCCTTTGGTCTGTAAGTCTGGAGGAATTGCAGACCACTAATTTATACAACCTGATACAAGCTGGAAGAGTGGGGGAACAGGTAATGATGGTATGACTCATGACAGCAAGCGAAAGAGTACATGCATGCACGCACACACCTCCCCCCACCCCACACACATCCAGGAGAAAGGGAGCAGACATGTGAGGTTGGAATGAAAGGACTGGTATTGGTCTGGAGTGTAAGGGGCATATTTGAAACTGGAGAAGCCTAGTCTAGGTGACTGACCATCTCAGTTTGTCCAGGACTGAGGGGCTTCCTGGGGCCTGGCACCTTGCAGGGCTAAAACCAAGATAGTCCTGAACAAACTGGGGTGCTAAGGTCACTCTACCTGAGGCAATGGATGTTTCCCTCCCCAAAGAGGTTTCTCATTCTGGTTTTGCCAGGAGTTATCAAGACTATGGCAAATTAATGAGTTAACCAACATTAATGAGTTAGCCTCTGTGTTCAGTCTCAAACTAAGTGCTGTGAAGGTGCAGGATTCTTAGACTTGTTCTCTAGGACCTCAGACAATTTGTGATCCAACTGGGGAGTACTCATAAACACAGGAAACAGACAGTAATCTGTAGATATGTAGGAGGGTGTCAGCTAATCCCAAGTTGGGGTTCCTACATGGCTGCCTGTGCCTGGTGAGCTGGTAGGGAGCAAGTTGACAGACGAATAGGTAAAAGGTTGATCTATGGAAGAGAAGGGAGTATAAGGGGATGGATAGGGCAGCATGGTGTCTGTTTAGGAGATTGGTTTTTGACTAAGACCCATGGGCATATGTTCAATTCCACAGAGAGCAGGGATAAAAGAAGAAACTCAGCAGGAAGAACACCGTAGCAGAGCTTAGATGGTTAAGATTTGGCACAGTTGTGATGCAAAAGTAATATCTTACTGAGGGCTCTAAGGAACAGCCCACTTTAAGGACTTGTATATTTTTCATATTAATAAAGAACAAGCCAGGCACAAGTGTCAGTAGCTGTATACAAGGGCTTGGGTTGGAAACCCACAAGTAGGGCGCTGATGGAAGCAGGAACCAAGTTATTAAGCTGGGGAGGAAACATGAGAAAACTGCTCATGAGCCCATGTGACACCTCCCTAGGCACCTCTAGAAGTAAGTGTGATCCTTTGAGAGGGAATGGAAGCTCCCCACATAAACAACAGAGGCAAGAGCCAGGAAAGAGGAGGATGGGATGGTGATGTAAAGGTAATGATATATATGATGCATTTGTCCCAGGTACTGTCCTAAGAACTTTACATAAATTAACTCTGTTTCTGCCCAATGACCCTGCAAGGTAGGTATAATATTATTTCCATTTTGCAGGTGAGGAAACAGAGGAAGAGAGAGATTATATGAATTGTATAATGTCACATGAATCACAGGTGGGAGCCCAGGATGATGATTAAATATGATGCATTTCTCCACATAAACTTAGGTGGCCTGTGGAAAATCAGTTCACGAATATAAGCCAGCATGACGTTAAAGGGTAAACTATATGCTACAGACTTGAGTACTTTTTTCCTAAGATTTTATTTATTTACTCATGAGAGACACAGAGAAAAGCAGAGACACAGGCAGAGGGAGAAGCAGGCTTGCTGCTGGGAGCCTGATGCAGGACTTAATCCCAGGATCCTGGGATCACCAGCTTAGCCAAAGGCAGACACTTAACCACTGAGCCACCCAGGTGCCCCAGACTTGAGTACTCTATTCAAATGTTTCCTAGTGTCAGTTTCCTTATCTGTAGGAAAGTTAATAATAATTCATAAATATGCAATGGGCATGTTTATATATTCTCATTTGGTTCCAAAAAGGAGTTTTATCAACCTTCATCAAATAAAGTAAGCAAGCATTGGTGAGAAGCTGCTATAGAATAAAAAAGAAGTATGGAGACAGAATTAGATCCTAGAGTAGAAGTTGTCTAAATAGTCAACACAATAAGGAAATGTTGGTCAGTTGCACATTTCACAGTATCTGTAAGATAAAAAATGAACCAATGGTTAAAGATAAGTAGAATCCTTCTGATATAGTAGTGACTGGACTGGAATTCTCCCTGGGTTCTCATAACAGGTGTGGCATGATAAACAAGGGCTCAAATGGAGTAGGATGGCACTGTTTTTTATATGGGACCTCATGTCAATTCTTTTTTTAAAAAATATATTTTTAAAAGATTTATTTATTTATTTATTTGGCCAAGTGGGGGTGGTGAGCCGGGGGGAGGGGCAGGGGAAGAGAGAGAATCTCAAGCAGATGCCCCCCTGAGCTTGGAGCCTGACATGGCGCCAAACCCCATGACCCCAAGATCACAACCTGAGCTGAAATCAAGAGTTGGAGGCTTAACTGACTGTACCCAGGTGACCCCCCTCATACCCCACAATGTCAATTCTTCACATAGGCTGATGATATCGCATCAAAGCGAAGTGAACAAAAGTAATATTGATAATAGAATGGAGGAGGTGGGTATTATATTTCAGACTAGGTTGAACTTGAGAGAGACGGCATAATGAAACACTAAGACTGTGAGCCACATTTCACTCTGCTACTTACTAGGCATGGGACTCAAAATCTCAGGCTTCAGTTTCTCCATTTGTAAAATAGGGCTAATAATGTTGTAGCATGAGAACTGTATGTTTAACTGCATATTAACTGCGTATTTAGAGCAGTGGCTGATTAGGAAGAATGGACCAGACTACGTATACCTCATGCATTCCTTCCTCAGTATTGTTTCTCTCAGCTTAGCTTTTTAAAAACTCTAGATAGCAGTGAATTGGAGACTATTTACTACTAAGTAACCTGCCAGTGAAAGATAGACCTGTGTCTTTTTTTGTTTCTGATTCAGTTGTTTAATATACTTAAATGTTATTATTAGGCTAGTGGAAGAAATCTTTAATCAGGCTCATCCTTGTAGGGGAAATCTCTTAACTTCTCCACATCCCAGTATGTATGTATGCATGTATGTACGTATGTATGTATGTATGTATTTGAGACAGAGGTAGTGAAAGAGAGCACAACCAGGGAGACGAGGGAGAAGCAGGCTCTCCGCTGAGCAGGATGCCCTATTCGGGGCTTGATGATCAGCAGGATGCTGTGATCATGACCTGAGCTGAAGGCAGACGCTTAACCAACTGAGCCATTCAGGTACCCCCACATCCCAGTTCTTGTGTGAAAAAAGACTGAGCTACTTTTCAAGGTTGTAATAAGAACTGAGGATATTATACATAAATAACAACAATTGTGTTTTGGCACATAGTAAATGGTTAATAAATGTATCCCTAGTTGTTTTTATCCTCATTTAATATTATTGAATCTTAATATGTTCCTTATTATGGTGGTTTTCCAAACTACAGGTCTGAAACCATTAGTGGATTGTGAAACAAATGTACACAATTTTGGACTTCAACTAGAATTCTTCTAGTGAAAAAGAATAGAATAGAATTGCATGTATCAGAGAGTTTCACACATAGTAAGAGCAAGTGTTTTTATGTGAAACTTGTTTAGTTTATAATATATAGGCAGAGGAAGTGTGTAAAATATAGTGTGAAATGTATTTCCTACTATGTGAGTAAAAAAAAAGTCCTTCAATAAAGCATGATTTTATTTGATACTGGTCTGATAGTGTGCAAGTTCCTTATACATAGTTTCAAATCCCAAATCCACTAATTACCACTGTATGACTTTGAACCAATTACATAACCTGTTTATTCCTTAGTTTCCTCACCTGTGAAATGGGTAACTCATTCCTTACATGAGAAATGAATTCTCTTCAGAATGGTATGAGAATTATATGATTTAGGATATTGAAACCACTTACCAGGTACTCAATAACTATTAGCTGTTTTTTTTAAACTTGGGTAGAATATGAATTATTTTATGAATAAGCAAATAATACCACACATACCAAAGTATGTAAGAGAATATAAAGTCATCATATTAGCCAGGACTGAATAATCAGCTAGGTTTTCCATCTATAAAATGAAGGATCTTGATAAATATCATATTTCCACAAATACTGAATTTTTAAGAGTCATGTAACTATTCTTAGTTTTGCTATTTGCAAACAATGTTCTCTCTCAAGATATGAAAGAGTAAAATATTAAATAATCAGTTAATTCTCCTTTGTCAGTTTATTTGATCCTTATTTGCTCTTTAAAGTTTTATATTCTCTGAAATAATTTTTGAATTTATTCTGTTGTGGTAAGAACACAAGATGATCTACCCCCATGACAAATATTTAAGCACGCTATATGGTATTATCGGCCATATCCAATGTACAGCAGATTTTTTGAGTTTATTCATCCTACTTAACTGAAACTTTATGCCTTTTGATTAATAGTTCTCTATTTCCCCCTCAGACCTGTGTCTTTTAATTAATAAGCAATTAAGCTGTGGTTAAGAATAACATTCTCTTGTGAAATCTGGAAAACTTATAATGAATCAGAGTGTGTATGAGAATTCATCCCCTCTTCTTTAAAGAGAACCAGAGGTATATCCATAGGCAAGGATATGTGGATGAAATGAAATTGTTCAGTCATTCAACTAATATTTATTGAGTGCCTACTACATGCAGACTTTGGGGGTATTCATCTGCTAACATAATTGAATAACCAATAATAAAACTGTTAACAAAACCAACATGATCTTTGGACATGTGGGGCTTTCTGTGAGGGAGACAGAAAAAAAAAAAGCAATCCCAAATAAATGATAGTAAGGACTCATCGACTAACCACATAACAAACTATATAGCTTGAAATGCATCATCTTACATGATACTCATGCCTCCCTGTGAGATAATGAGTAGCCCTCAATTAAAGAAGAGAAAATTAAAAAAAAAAAAAAAAGAAAGAAAAGAAACCAAAGAAGAGAAAATTTTCCAAGCTCACAAACTTGAATGGTAAAAACAGAATTTGAACCTCTGGTGCCATTTAACCACTCTTACAATTGAAACCTGCAGTTAGCATAATGAGATGATACCTTATAAAAGGTTTAGGGTAATGCCTAGCACATGGTAAGTACTCGGTCTCTTCTCTTGTTCTTTGAGTGCTATTTGCTTGTTCTTTCCTTTTTTTTTTTTTTTAAAGTTTTATTAAAAAATTCCAGTTGGATAACATACAGTGTAGTTAGTTTCAGTTATACAATATAGTGACTCAACACGTCCATACAACATGCTTGTTCTTTTCAATGCTTTTTCAGATGGCTTTGGGGTGAGAGTGGGGATTAACTGAAGGCCCTCCCTCCCCCACAACCACCATTCTCCTTTCTTAGTATTTAAAATCTTTACTTTCTCCTGACTCTAACCATTCTTTCCCTGACTCCTTTTAATTTTCCTTTACATGTGCCTGGTTGGTAAACAGTAGTGCCTTCCTAGGATCTATCCTTGCCCCTTTTTTCATTTCCTTTCTATGTTCTCTTCTTGGGAGATCACATCTCTTTCTATGGATTCTCTACTTTTATATTGACTCTTCCTATCAGCACTCTTGGCCCTGCACGCTCCTCTGACCACCAACTTTGTGGCCCACAGATACTCCAAATGCCATATGTCTGAAAGGGAAACTGGCATTTCTTCTTCCCTCGACCTGCTACTTCTCTTGAGTTTCCCATCCTGGTAAATCCAATCAACATCTTCTCAGTCATCCATGTTAGAATTCTCAATGTCATCTCGGACACTTCCTTCTTCCTCCATCTGTTACACTCCTCCTCAGGTCATACTTGGTCAGTTGTCGGGTCTTTCTTACCATAGTGCCCCTCCTATTTATCTCATTTTTGTCTGCCAGCTGCCTTGTTCTTATTCAGGCCCCCATAATCTACCACGGTATACTTTCGAAATCCTGTCCCACTTGCTCTGGTTGCCTTTGGAATCTCAACCCCTTCATGCTATCACCTACCTTGCTGCTAAAGAGTTATGATCCTAAGACACAGGTATGATTATGTCTTTCTACTCCTCCCAAATCTTCAGTGATAGCTATTTCAGGTAAACTAAACCATTTTCTCTCTGTTGAATGCATTGGGCTTTGTCCTACCCATGTTTTGATAAGGGAGAAAAGAAGCCTATCATTTGAACAGAGAACAAGCCAGTAAACCTCATCAGGCATTACTCTTCAGTTAGGAGAAAATACACAGGTCTACCTCTCAGTCTGGGCTACCTATACCTTCCTGCCTAGCTACTCTTTAAAAAATGTAAATACAACATTTTTTCCCCTTTTCTATCCTCCAGCATCATTTTGTTATTTATTGGTGAATGAATAATATGGAGAAATGTAAAACCTATACTATTTCAGGTAGATTTACAACTACACTAAGGAAAGGATAGTTATTGAGGCTAAGTTAAGCTAAATTGGGCCACAGAATTTTCTCTTTGATCTTCTGACATTAGGGATTTTTAAAAAAATCAATGACATGGATGAATACATATGAAGGAAGTTACAGTGACACAAAATTGGCAAGCATAGCTAATATCAGAAAAAGCAGAAAAAATTCAAAATGATTTTGCCATTTTGCCAACACTTCTTAGTGATAAACGTAAAGTCCTACAGCAAGACTTTGCTGTTTAGTGCCTCAGGGGCTAGTAAAGTTGAAGGCCTAGAACTCTGGCCTGAGAAGCTCACCAACCTTGCCCTTTAGTAGCCCTGCACTTTCCCAGGGTGGGCCTCTGGGGCAGGGGTGGGGAATCAAAGCTCAGTCGATGTCAAATGTGAGAGAAAGTGAGAACGATGATGTGAGGAGTCAAAAGAAGCCTCTAAGAAGAAAGTCCTGGATAAATGTGATGTGCATTTTAATTATTACCTACTTATCAGAAGTAGGTAAGAGGGGTGGATGGAGGCAATGCATAAATGATCCCTATGATCTAAAACTCTACAGCCTTACTACCTCTTTTGTTAACATAAACTAAGTTGATTTGAGTGCTAATCTCAGGTTCCTCAGCAGGAGCATTGTAAGTAAGCAGACAACTCCTGAATACTAACAATGCACTAAACCCCTCAGCTAGTTGGTAGGAATGTAAAGATAAAGGAGTTCTTCATTTTTCCAGGATATGAACAAGTGGCCAAATGACAGATGTCTAACACTGATTATTATTATAATTGGATGATGGATGGAGGGATAAAAGTGTGGAAGGATGGAAGGGTGGATGGATGGATATTACGATGAAATCAAGAAGAGAATATTAACTGTGAGAAACACATGATAAGACAGGGAAGGATTGTGTCAGCAGTGACATCTGAGCTGGTTATATGGTATAACAGAAGTTTATGGCCTTTGGAGTTTAAAGACTCAGATGCAGTACTAAATACACCATTTGCTACCTGTGTGGCTTCAGGTAATGTACAAAATCTCTCTGAATCTCGGTTTCCTCATCTGTAAAATGGATATAATAATATTAATAAAACACTTAATTGTGGAAAGTAATATATGTAAAAAGTACCGTTTTTAGCTCATGGCTTATGGTACTTTCTGATTAAGGGGAGTTCTTTGCCCTTCCTCAGCCTTTCCATAATAGAATAAACAACAGAACCTTTCTGGAAAACGTAATATACAACAAATTAAATAGATACATGAAGTCAACTGACCAATCAGAAACTCAACACAATTTAAGCCATTACCCAGCATATCAACATGCAGGGGACTCACTGTCCTATTGAAGGGTAGGCAAAGTCCTGGTCTGCTTAGTTCTCAAAGATGACACAGAGGATTGGAGAAAGGAGACAGAAACTATGTTTAACCTCTTCTCAGTTGAGTACCAAAGGGAGGTGGCAAAGGAAGCCATTTTTAAGGGCAGTTAAACGGGTCCTTGGTCAGGATGTCCCACATTTAGCTATCCTATTCTAATGATATAAATGAGGATCAAAAAGAGAGGGGAGACCATAATTTGGAGATGAAGACCTAACTTTTGGTCTTTGTTCCATCACTGATTGACTTTGTAATCCTAGATGCATGACTCTAGGTTCTTGGATCCTCTGACCAGAATGAGGGGAAACACCCTAATGGGAATGAGATAACATGAGCAATGGGATTAAATGAGAAGACCTGGAGAAACTCTTTGCAGATCCTAAAGAATTGTCCAATATATAAAGCACTTATAATATTATACATATTATACAAATATGTATAATAAATGAGTAAATTAACAAAAATAAGTCAGGCCAATATAAGAGATAAAGAGCTAAAATTAGGCCTAGGAGATAAGATGCTTGTATTACTGAGATTTCCTTGATTTATGAACATATTTACGCCCATAGCCTAGTTCTGCTTTATGCCAAAAGGTTGAACCAAGACCAATCATCATTCTTCTTTCTCTTCATTTTATTGCATCATGCAGAATTCTGAGCAAGATTTCTACCCCCAACTGTTCATGCTTAGTATGATCCTTTTCTCTGGTATGGACAAGACCTATGAATATAATGGAATGCCATTTCCTTGATTATGGTATATATTATACGGCAAAGGTGTGGGAACTATAACAATGTGATTAATGTGATTAAGGTCCCTACTTAGTTAACTTTAAGTTAATAAAAAGAGAGATTATCCTGGCTAGGCCTAACCTAGAAATCACATGAAATCTTTAAATGAAGTTAAGAGATTTGAAGCAGTAGAAACACTGTTGGCAATCTGCTTTCTTGTGGAGAGGACCACATGGACGGGTATGGTGGACTGACTCTAGGGGTGAGGGGTCTCAGTCCTACAGGAACTGAATTCTACCAACTAGTGAGCTTGGAAGAAGGCCTCAGAATCACAGTCCCAGCTGACATCTTGACTTCTACCTAATAAAATACTGAACAGAAGACCTCATTAACTCACACATAGACTCCAGACCCACAGAAAGCATGAGATAGTAAGTTTGTGTGGTTTTAAGTGGTTGTGTGTGTGGCAATTTATTACATAGCACAGAAAACTAAAATAAGGGGAGAAGCTCTCTAGTAATCGTTATGAACAGGTCATCCCCACGGGGATTGCTCTAGCAGATGAACAGAATTACAGCTTTTATGCTTTCACTGAATCTCCTTCATAAACCGGTTGCAGAGCCTGGAGTTGGCTTTCTTTTGCTAAGGCAGAAGTTTCTGAGCTTCTCAACACCAAGGTCCTCTAATTATTTTCCTTCTATGGCCCCTAAAATTGAAATATGTTTTTTATTTAATGAATTGTATGTATTTACTTTGGAATAATTAATTTGATTTCTAATTTTAATGGAGTAATTGCTCTTGAATTAAATATAAGTACAGAGGTTCTGACGGGCATGAGATGAACAGAATAAATAAATCAATTTGTGATTTTATCCCAAATCAGAAAAAAACAGATACTTTGTTTATTCCTTTAAGGCTTAACATGGATAAATGTATATATTACTTATACTCAAGCTTTTTGAAGGACAGAAAGTAGCTCATTGACTCTAGGAGTTGACATTGTTTGAGATGTTCACCCAGACCCTAATTGCCTTTCTTTGAGAATTACACACTTAATTTTTTTAAAGATTTCATTTATTTATTCATGAGAGACATAGACAAAGAGGTAAAGACATAGGCAGGCTCTCCCTGCTGGGAGCCTGATGTAGCACTTGATTCCAGGACCCCAGGATCACGACCTGAGCTAAAGGCAGATGCTTAACCACTGAGCCACTCAGGTGCCCCAAGAATTACATACTTATACCTACACTCATGCTTCTACTAATTCCCTGGCTGGAGATGACTTGACTGAGGATAAACAACTGGTCCAAGGTAGGCCCATTAGCTTTTCTCTTAGGAATTTGAAGTGACAGTTACAGATTTTGTGTGTCTTTGTTAGCCACTTGATCCCAAGACATAAAAGTCCTAGAGCTGCAGAGCTGCCTTGTGTGGCCATCTGAACCTGGGAAACCTGTAAAGGCTAATGGATAGATACACATAGAAAAGAATGAAGTGCAAAGTCAAGAGACCATAAGGCTTGGAGAGAATGAATAATTTTGGTTCTGATGGTTTTTTAGTTTGTTTTAATTTATGCTGAGGCTAGTCTATGACTTCTGAGTTTCATAGGATTCACTTTTGTCCTTATTAAAAATTTTGTTTTTGGCTTCACACAGAGCAATTGGTTTTCTGTTATATGACTCTGAAGAGTCACGGCCAAAATAACCTACCCTGTCCTGGAAGTAATAGAGCTTTTGCTCTAAAGCCACAAATATTTTTGGATTCAACTGTCTCAGTTCCTGATCTCTTTATAGGAATGGAGCACCACTGGGTAAGCTACAAGAATAAGAAGTGGGCTATTAGAATGCCAGTCTTTAGACACTAAAACCAAAGGCATTACTTTCCTCTTGTGGAGGAAGGGGAGAAAGTATCGAAGTGAGAAAAGCCTTTGATGTGCCATCCATTCCAGTCAAAAACACTGAAGAAAGTCTTAGGAAATATGAATGCTTAGATATTCAGAACAGTTAGCCCTACTCAAAAGAATGAAGACTTATGTCATTTCTGACAATTAAGACATAGGCAGCAGACTTGTTAACTGAAGGGAGTTTGGGTGGAAGTAGGGAAAGAAAATCTTATTGATCTGTGAGGATGAGGCCCTCTCAATTATTAAAGAGCCAACTGAAGAAACTACATGCTCTAATTTCAAAAGCAAATGTAATTTTCTTGCCATCTTCAAAATTTCCCTCATTAATAATCAACACAAGTTTTCAGTAAAAGAGATATGGATTTAATCAACAGGCATAGCTACCATATTTGCAAAATCTGGTGTCACAGTATATGCACGCGCCCAGCATCTGAGTCACCATCATTGTAGCCTTTTGCTTTCTCACTGAGCATTGACTTGGCCTGGGTTGACTCTCAGCCTAGATAATGGCTTTCTAATTTGTCCTAACAAATCATTTTGAGTCTTGTGCCTCATCTAAAGAAAAAAAGAGGACTTTGTTCTTACTTCCTTTGGCCTATCCATACCATAATAACATCCACATTAAAATCCTAATGTAGGGGATCCCTGGGTGGCTCAGGGGTTTCGTGGCTGCCTTTGGCCCAGGGCGCAATTCTGGAGTCCCGGGGTCGAGTTCTGCCTCGGGCTCCCGGCGGGAGACTGCTTCTCCCTCCTCCTGTGTCTCTGCCTCTCTGTCTATCATAAGTAAATAAATCTTTAAAAAAATAAAATAAAATCCTAATGTATGATGTTCCAAGTAAAGGTAACTTACTTTGGGACTTCAACAATCTAATCCACTTAATCTTAGGAAAATATGGTAGGATTAAAGCCCAATAAAAGAAATTTGTCCAGTCATTGCAGATCCTTTTATAGTAGGATTAAGTTCTATGGGGCTTCATGGTAGATTTGATTCTGTACTTTTATTTGGGGCTGGAGGCATGTAACACATTTTCCACATTAGGACTACTTTGCGATAGGATGCTAGGTATAGACATCAATATGAAGAATCCAGAAATGGATGGACAGTACAGATCAGAGCTCCTGAAATTGCTCTGGAAGTCCTCCTTGACTACCTCTGCAGTGTGATGTGATGGCTCCTGTGCAGATCTCACATGATTCCAACACTTAGGGGACTGCATGGCCATCCTCAATTTTCCTGTCTCCCACCACCAAGCTGTGAGGCCCTAAGAGAAAGGATCTTTCAAATGTGTAGCCCCAGTTTAGCACAGGTACATTATAAGTATTTAAAAGATATCAGTTGACTGGATGGATGAGATTCTATAGCTGGTTTTACTCACAGCAACCCTGCCATTTGTTCAAGGAATGTATCACCTGAAACTGCTTGGAATGGCTTATTAGTATATTGGTTAAAACCAAAGTTTTTGATACAAATCAGCATGCTTTGAACGGTGATGTCTGGTATGGAAGATGTTACTAAGTCCTTTGGAAAGAGGGGGAGAGGGAGGGAGATCTGTGGTCAAATAAAGCTGTAATTATTTTGCTCTAAAAATAAGGGATATTTTCATGGACCTTTTATTTCCATGGTTTTGAGAGGATAGCAGAGATATAATAAGTTGCTACTTAAATATGGAAATCATACTATAATCTCAAATAAAATCACACTGTTATCTTTTTAAATAAAAAAGGTTATTGAGAATTCCTGTTTGTTATTTAGAATCTGGATCTACTTGGGAAAGAAGGCACTGGAAAATGATTTTATGACTGACTCTAAATGAGAATGGAAACTAACACTGAATTTTCTGCATACCACATAAAACAAATATTAAAGATCCAACTGGAAAAAAAAAAACTAAGGAAAGTAGAGCTTCCTATGTTTGCTTTCAAATAATTTTAAGCCAAAGTACTTAAGATACCATTTTAATTTCCCTACCAGAAAGGAACACGATTCTTCTTTCTCCATATGTATCGCTAAGTTACTTGGGAATTAGGCAAATGAGAAGAAAAGGAAAAACATTCCTTTAAATCAACCAGTTAGTTTTTCTAATTAAAACAGGTAAATCTCAACATGACAAAAGACTTAGAGGTTCTCATTTTCCTTTAAAAATGACTGGGTAGGGATTTTCCTTGTCTCCCTTAAAATTACTGAATAAATTGCCTCCAAGAGTGCCTCTCCCCAAAACATTAGAGGATCTTGTACAAATGAACACAGACTTGAACCTTCACTCAAACTCCCGACGGCTGTCAGATCACAGGTGCTCAGGCCTGCACCTGCTTCATTCTGGCTGCATCTCAATGAAGTCACTTAGTCTAGTGAAAGCAATCAGGTGAGCATCTAGGTTCATCTAGCTTACCAGATGCTTCCCATCAGGGAGAACTGTTTTGCATTGATGGAAATGTTCTATATCTGTACTCCCAATATGTTAGCCACTTAGCAATATGTGGCTATCAAACCCTTGAGATATAACTACTGCAGCTGAAGAATGGAATTTAAAAATTTACATCATTTCATTTAAATTTAAATACTCCCACACGGCCAGTGGCTGCATATTGGATGGTGCATGACGGCTTTGCATGGGCAGGGTGGTACCATTAACCAAACATAAATTTCAACCTTTAAAAAGAGTTGCAAAATGCTCTAATACATAAGGGTATAAATAGAAAAATACATCATCAGAGTTTTTACTCACTAGAAATTAATCATTGCTAATATATGAGGTGTATTTATTCTTCTAGAGGTTTTCTTTCTCTCCAGGGATATAAGAATACACACTCATAGGTAGATTGAAAAATATATGAAGTAGAATCACAGTATACATGCTGTTCCACAGCTTGTGTTTCTCTTAACATGATTTGACCACTTCTCTATGTTGGTACACAGAGATCTTTATAGTTACTCAAGCCCAGCAGGTACCCTTTGCTAGCTAGTCTCATTTTTGTCATTTGTAATCAAGGAATTCTGATTAACGCAGGCATGTCCAGGGATCAGATTTTAGGTTAGCATGTTGGGGGTATCAAGGGCCCTATCTGAGAGTAAAGAAGTAGTTACAAACTCAAAAGAGGAGAGCTCTGCGTGGCAGGCAGAGGAAGTTAACATTTTATTATATACTCAAAAGGAAATACCAAGGGTTTTGAGCAGGAAGTGGCACTATCAGACCTGTTATTTAAGAGAGTGACTTTGGTAGTAATCTTAGATGGGAGCAGACCCTTGACAGAGAAATTGGTGGTTTCTAAGACAAATAGGATAACAGTCTAGAAGAGGCAATGAGGAGCAAGGACAACATCTACCCTGTCTTCAACTCCCAACAGCACAGGGGGTGTGGGAGATAAAGCATGGCCACCAGGAGGGCTCTAGGGAAGCCATATAATTAAGAAAGCAAGTTCACAGTAAGAAGAGGAAGGCACTGTTCAGACAAGGTTAAGAAGATAAGGGACTCTACTGATGACACACGTTTTTATCATTTTACAGTTCATAGGATAGCAACGTAGGGGGTGAGGAGGGTGGGAGATTGGATCAATTAGAGTTGTGTGGAGCTGTGTGGAGCATGAGAGACCACAGGGTGAGAGATGACCTGGAGTCCTTGTTTTGATTTGTGTTAATACAGACAAGGACAAAGGGAATGGCAAAATTAGCTCCATGGTTCTGGGTGGCAGGTTAATGGGCCTGTATTGAGGAGGGAGGAGGAGACACAGCTCTTTTATGTTGTGTTGTGAATTAACAAAATAGAAATCCTTTGGTGCTAATGTAGGAATATGACCTTTTAAAAATGTTTTTTTTTAAGATTTTATTTATTTATTCATGAGAGACACACACACACAAAGAGAGAGGCAGAGACACAGGCAGAGGGAGAAGCAGGCTCCATCCAGGGAGCCCGACGTGGGACTCCTTCCCAGGTCTCCAGGATCAGACCCTGGGCTGAAGGCGGCACTAAACTGAGCCCCCGCCCCACCCCGGGCTGCCCCCTAAAAATGTTTTTATGGTGAAATATTTTTCCTAAGTTGTGGCAGTTCAGCACTAGGTATCCCTAGGCATCATGGATTCCACTCTTACTACAATAAATATGTGCTGAATATCTACCATTATTCTATGCATGAAAAGAGGATGGAAAGAAAGAAAAGTAGTTATTTCCAGGAAACATTAAGTCCTCAAATGTACCTATGCCTGTTATCTAGCAGGTAATAAGAGTCCTGGCAGTTTCAGAACTTTTCTTCCTTTTTTAATTTCAGAAGGTGCATCTCCTACTCTCTTCCAGAGCAGAAAGGGCTAGTTGTCCACTTCTCCAAGCATTCCTATACTGGATATTTGTGGCTCAGAAATGCCTATACCACTTTATAATATATAAACTGTCAGAGAATGAGACAAATATAGGGCCAATACCTTCACTGTTCAAAATGCAGAAAACCATCCCTCACACCCAATCAAGCTTCTTTTTCCACTGTGTTTTTAAAGAAGTGAGAAAAAAATAGTAGTTTTAAGTCAACAAAACTAGAAATGACAAACACATGTCAAATGTGCCATGCTCCATAATTATGAGACAGCACTGGTAATTTTTGGGAGTCCCCTGTCAAACCCAGTTGGGTCTCCAATAATTTTCCACATGGTACTTCAGACAGTCATTATCAATTGATTAGAATGAGACTACTCTTGATGACATAAGGAATAATACCTTCTCAGGTATACGAAGTGGGTCCTGAAATTAGATACCATTAGGTTTTCAGGACATGCTTGAATGAATCCTATGTTCCCTCAAAGTACTCCACATTCCTAAGACAAGAAAACTTTGGTTCCAAACTATCCTCTTTAGAAGAGAGGCACTTTGGAAGCAATCTAGCATAGGCTATTGCCAGACATTTGCTCATTAATGGTTTATTTTGATCTTGGAGGAAGGCAGTAGCTTCAGTAAAAATGGTTACATCTTGCTTCAAGTAAGGCTTCAATTCTGTCAGTTAACAGTGTTCCTGTCTCAGGGAATTTGGCATGGTAATTGACACAATCATGGTGATTCTGCTAAATTCAGAGTATTGGGTGGAGCAAATATCCCTTCCCCCATCTCCTATTAGGTTAAGTTGTCCCCAAGTGCATTTTATTAAGAAGATATTATCATACCCCTTACCTCCCTGCAATCCTAAGACCACTTCTCATTTTGAGTCTTGGCCTAGGAGATACTTTTTTCACCTTGTCTTTGGAAAGAATACCCAACTATGTGGTCAACCACATAAGCTCAGAGCTTGGAGTTATTTGAACAGTTTCGTTTAGAGAAGCAGACACTGAACAGATACAGCATTTCTGTTCTTATTTTCTCTCTAAATTGAACTAAGATAAGAACAGGCATTAAGCTGCTTAGAGATCTGAATTAGAGGAACAATTATTCTAATACACATGATAGCAGAAAGGCTCTCAGAGCCCATAATCTCCTGATTCGTATGAAAAACTGTCACTCTCTGGATATCCATGCTTGACTGGAGGTTCTGCAAAGTAATCTAAGCCTTCTTTTCTCACTTTTATCCTTTTGGATTGATTTTGGTTTCTTTGAAAACAATTGTTCCATTTTGAAACTTTCTGAACATGGCACAATGCATAATCTGTATCATTTAGCACTCTAAATACTCTGCCATTATACTAGGGTTCTTATGACTGAGCATGCCTTGTCAATGGAAATTTATTCAATGAAATGTGAAATTACTTTAGAAGACACATTTAGAGCATTTGACTTAAGCCAGGCATATTGAGCTGAAAAGGTTCAGGGAGTAAGTTATAGTCTACTGAGTTAATAATCGTTCATCACAGGGTATCTTTTCATTCTTGACTGTCGCTTCTGCCTTTTGACCTCTCGAAACGGCCACCAGAGGGAAGGGAATCCAGTATGGGAAAGACCATTTCAACGGTGTCTTCAAATTTACATGTCATCTTTAATGTCACAACTGTCATAACTAGAGTCAGGTACTGATCCACACCCCATCAACTGACACTTTGCCTCACATCATTATTCTCTTATGGGCTCTACAGTAGGTACTGAAACCTGTTAGTATTGCTGTATGAGCTAATGCAGGCTGACTTCAACTCCTTTCTAGGCACAGGTTCCTCTGATTTCCATGTAGGAGGGTAAGAACTCTATTGCCTGGGAATTGGAAAAAATATTTTTAGCGGATATGTTTAAGAGGAGGTTATATTCACCCAACATGTTCAAAGCCTGAGAGGTATGAGAGATAGGATAGCAATAATGAGCCACTGTAATTCCTAAAAACATTCCAGTGAGTACCCTGAATCTAGATAACACATCATTCCACCTGGGAGATCATGAAAAATCAGTGCACAAGACTAAGAGCCTGGTATGTGGTTAGTGCTTCATGCATGCTTGTTCAGTAAATGGATGAAAGAGTAGAACTGCAAGATCCAGGCACCAGCCAGAGGGGAGCCAATATACAGACCACTGCACCTACGGCCCATGTTCTCTCAAGTGCTATATAACAAAGGCAATACTCTCAAGGGAACCATATAACAAAGCAATACTCTGTAAATTGCCATGTAGTAAATCTAAACCCCATTAGAAACTGAAAACACTTTTCCTCATAAATATCTCTTCAGTTTCACTTTCTTTCCTTATGATGGCTATAAAAATCTTCTTCTCAGACATTATAGGTGAAGGATGAGTTGATGTAAGTACCTAGTTAGGTTATCTAGAAGCCTGAAAGAGGAGGAGAAAAAGTGTTCAAGTTGCCTTTGTGTGACTTCTTCCCTGTGTTTTTCTCTTTTGTTAGAGTCTAAGAAAGGAAAGGTTGAGTTTGGTTGGATGTGAACTCCAGAACTCATGAAGGCAGAATTTAAAAGATCCTGAGGTTGAGCAGACATGGGTCTAATGCATGAAATCTGAAAAAGAAACCTAAAAAAGTCTGGATGGTTAAAATTCTCAAAAATGAAGTTCTAATGATTCAGAAAAGGAGGAGAAACAACTTGAAAGAAATTCTTTGGGTTGTTAGGGGGAGCTCTATGTTGAGACTAAATTTGGCAACTAGATATATAAAAGATGAAAGGGAAGAGAGCTGTGATCAACATAAGAGTAGATCTCTTATAGTGTGTTCACACGTCTACAATCCAAAGTAAATGGTGGCTAACAGAAATGCTACAATTAAATTTGATGAAACAAGATAGAATGCTAATATAATTTTGATGAAAGATACTGAGAAAGCAGAATTCTCAGTATTTATTGGATGTCTATCTTCCCTGTGTAGAGAAAAGATCTTTAGATTTATACAGTTAGAATGGCATTTATCCCAAGGGTAAGGAGTGATCGAAGAAAGAATGGAGATGCTTTAAATGAGTTTAAATTTGCTTTATTTATATTTTAAAATATTTTATTTATTTATCCATGAGAGACACAGAGAGAGAAAGAGGTAGAGACACAGGAAGAGAGAGAAGCAGTCTCCCTGTGGGGAGCCTGATGTGGGACTCGATCCCAGGACCTCAGGATCACGCCCTGGGCTGAAGGCAGACCTCAACCACTGAGCCATCCAGGCATCCCTTAAATATGCTTTATAAGAGAAATCACATCCAGGAAACCAAAAACTTGCAAATGAGAGTTTTAAGAAACTACTGAGAAGGGAAGGAGGAAGGCAGGAGATGGGCAAACATATTTCCCAATTTTAAAAAGGGAACTATACAGAATTAAAAACATTACTGATGATGATGGCTGAATTCCACATTTACTCAGGGCATGATTGCTGAATGGATGTTACAGGCCGGGCAACTTTCCTTGCTCTTAGAAGAGGAAGCACTGGGGATCCCTGGATGGCTCAGCGGCTTAGTGCCTGCCTTTGGTCCAAGGGCATGATCCTGGAGACCCGGGATCAAGTCCCACATCGGGCTCCCTGCATGGGGCCTGCTTCTCCCTCTGCCTCTCTCTCTCTCTCTCTCTCTGTGTGTGTGTGTCTCTCCTGAATAAATAAATAAAATCTTAAAAAAAAAAGAAGAAGAAGAGGAAGCACTGATTTCTGAGCCAGGAAGGGTTCACTAAACATGAATCAGTTCATTATATATTTCCTTTTTTTTTTAAATGGAGTACAAGATTGGCAGAGCAGGGAAATGGCTTATTTGTGGTCTATTTATATTGCAACCAGGAATCTGGCAAAAGGTGACCTAGAGAACCCAGTGGACAAGATAGAAATGTAGACTGAGTGACAGGTATACTGAATATTGGATAAACTCAATATGAGTTTATTAATGAGAAATTAATGAGGTGTGTGCATTTCTCAGTTTCATGCCAATGAATTAGAAGTCAGCTTTATCAAATCTCTGAATGATTTGAACTGTGAAGTGGTAACATATGTACTGAAAGAAAAAAATCAGAATCCGGAAAGTTCTCAATAGTCTGGAATGAAAGATTGAATTCAACTTAAAGAAATTTCATAGAGACAACAGACAGAAGCCCTAACAGGTGGGTTTTAAATATTCTATTGCTTATATATTGGCTGGTGGTGATTATAGGGGCATTAATAAAAAGGAACAAGACTTTGGGGAGAAGACTGTTCACTCTCAGGTGTCAATGAATTTGTCTTTCTTGGAAATGCTACTCCATTATTTTTCCTCTTTCTGAATCTCAAACTTCTTCGTCTTCACTGTTTCTGAGCATATCTTAAACATTTAAAATAAACAAAATAAAATGAAACACAAAACACAAATTAAAACCTTCCTTGGATTTTATTACTGCCTTGAGCCCACTCTTTCTTTCCTGCACTGCAAACTACTCAGAGGTTAACTTCATTTGTTCCCTCCATTCTCATTAAGTTATCAGTGACTTCCTAATTGAAAAATTTATTAAACATTTTTCAATCCTCAGCTAATGTGATGCCTCAGCAGCACTGATACCTGGTCTCATTTTTATTTTTGCATTTTTCTCTTCCCTTGGCTTCTTTTCTTTTGTGGTTATTTTCCTAGACTCAGAATTCCATCTTGTCTCAACTCTCTTCATGTACATACCCATTCTACTATCAGCTCTTTCTTCTCCCTGTCTGTGCTGGGTGGGGGAATCTCATGTCCTCTCAGGGTTTCAACTCCCTCTTGTATGTTGAAATCTTTATTTCTTATGTGAACACCTTTTTCTGAGCTCTAGACTTTACTTTCTACTGAACTTCTCCAATGGCTTCAGTCACCACCTATATACTTTGATTAGTCACAGATATATAATTCTAGCCTAGCCCTCTCTATTGAACTCCAGACCCTTATTTTTTTTAGACCCTTATTTCTAAATATGTAAAGAGCTTCCTCTAAATGCTTCTTAGGCACCTTATACTCAAGATTTCAGTCTTAATCATCATCCATCCTCTTCTCTGGAAACCTCCTCTTATAGTATTCTCTTCCCTGAAAATTTGCCCCTACCACCATTTAGTTATTTAAGCCAGAATTAAGCCAGAAAAAAGACTTGTCCCTGACTTTTCTGCTTTTTAAAATATTTTATTTATTTATTTATTTATTTATTTATTTATTTATTTATTTATTTATTTATTACCAACAGACAGAGAGAACGCACAGGGAGAGGGGCCAAGGGAGAGGGAGAGAGAGCATCCTAAGCAGACTCTGAGCTGAGTGCAGAGCCTGATGCAGGGCTTGATTCTATGACCCTGAGATCATGACCTAAGCTGAAATCAAGAGTCAGATACTTAACCCACTGAACCACCCAAATGTCCCCTTCCTACTCTCTGTTTCACATTCAGGCAGACTCCTCCACTAAAGAACTTTTTGCAAAACACAAATCTGTTGATTTCCTTTTTCAAAGGGGTCAAAATCCCAACTCCTAGCATGCTACCCAAGATCCTACTGAGGTGGAACTGACTCTTTTCCAGCTTTCCAACCTCATCTCATAGTTCTTCTCTAGAAGTGTCTAATGGACTAATCATACATTTCCTTTTTTTAAAAAAATTTAAATTCAATTAGCCAACATACAGTACATCATCAATTTCAGATATATTTTTCAATAATTTATCAGTTGTGGATAATACCCAGTGTTCATCATATTATGTGTCCTCCTTTATACCCATCACCTGATCCCTCCATTCCCTGATGCACCTCTTTCTTGCAACCCCCAGTTTGTTTCCCAGAGTTAAGAGTCTCTCATGGTTTGTCCCTCTCTCTAATCATACATTTCTAGTAAAAGTAAGATTACCTACATTTGTTTTGCTTTTTTGATAGCTTTGTGTCTATTACATGTTTTTCCTTTTGCTTCAGTTGTTCTTTCTTCCACTTTGCCAGAAGAATCTCCTTAAGGCATAATTCCTTTTTTCTCTACTAGCAGCACTTGAAACTTTCTCTTCTATATTCACATAAAGCCTCGTTTTCCTATTACAGTGCATAACACAGAGCAGTAATTACTTGTTTTGCATGACAATTTTCATCACTAAACTGTGAGCTCCACAAGGAAATGGCTAAATCTCTGTAGCCCCAGCACTTAGCATAGATCTTGGTACACAGGGAACACTTAAATCACATTTATTTAATAAATTAACTCAATGTGCATGAATACTGCAGTGTCACTTCCATAAAAGTTTGTTCTCCCCCCGGATCTATTAACAGTTCTAAAACTCACAGACAGGAATAGTTCTGCTTTTCTCTGGCCTGATTAGTCTACCTTTAGAATATTCTGCTCTGATATGATGCTGCTCTTAAATTGAGGCAGATATAAACTAAAAACACATTAAAGAAGGGCACTAAGGAATCTGACATCATGTCGAAGGAACAATGATTGAACTCATGGGAAATATTTATATGAAGTATCATAGATTGAAAAGAAAATTAACAGTACGTATTGCAATAGTAAGGGACAAAGCACAGATCACACCTTTTCTAATAAAGCACAACTATGGCAGATTAAACCTGATGACAGATTATTTGCTGTTTCTCTCATTGAGAGGTGGAGTCTAATTCTCCCTTTGAAGGTGGTTTGTGTGACCAAATGGCATGGGATGAAAGGGACACTGCGAAACTTCTAAAACTAGGTCGGAGGAAACCTTGAAGCTCCACTTTGGTCTCTGAGAATGTTTAATCTTGGGGTGCTCCTGCAGTTAATCCAGTCACCATGCTGTGAGAAGCCCAAGGCACGCAGGTGCTCTATTAAAGAGTGCCAGTGGAACTCCTGGCTGACAGCCAGCTTCAACTGTCTTCAATTAGTGAACCATTTTGAACACCCAACACAGCCTTCAGATAAATGCAGCCTCGGCCAACATCAAACTGCAGCCACATAAGACACCTAAGCCAGGACCAGACAGCCAGATCCTTTTCTAATTCCTGATCCACAAATTTGAGCACAAAGTAGAATTTCTTATAACCATAAAATTTGGAATTTTAAATGATTAAAATCGCATGGTTGGTTACACAGCAACGGATACCTAAAACAGCAACTACAAATGTTGACTGACTCAAGAGTGATTTGGTAACAATACACCACTGTGGCAAAACCAGAGCTGTGTCACCCAGATCTCTCCCTTCAAGAAAGGACTGCTGTCAAACTGCAAAGAACATAGCTAGCTGGCTGCCTCCAGCTGTTGCAACTTCAGAGCTCACCTCATATTCTGAGCTGTGGTCTTGCTCTTTTCAGGGCCAGCCTGAGCCAACAACGAAGCAAGACCATGCTAGCCAAGTCCATGCCAAAGTTCTTCTTGGACTGTCTCAGTCAACAGCTAAACAAGATGTGGTACAAATATGCCTAGCCATTTTTGTCCAACTGGGGATGCCTTAAATGATCAAACTTTGCATTAGAGCTCCCCAATGGCCAGCAGAGATCTCCTCAGACCTGTATCGCGGACCTCACCTGCTCAATACTGCCCGTTTCTTTTCACAGATGTTACCCCCCGATGAACTTTTTGTAGTCCTATTCCATCTGTGTCTGCTTCCCAGAGCATACAATGTATAAAACCATTCTGCATTATCTTAAGAAAATCACAATAGCAAAGAGCAACTCTTAAGACTTAATGGCAGAACAAGCCTAGCAACACAAATGTGGCTGCTGGTTCTCGGTGAGGTCATAGTTTGCCTTACTATTGCTTAAGGAACACATGGAGATGGCCTGGGTCATTGGCTACCTAGAGGACAAAATTAAGACTGCAAATTAAAAAAAAAGAGCAGGTTACACAGAGAGCAGCAGGAGTCTTGATTTTGCATCCAAAGTGGCAGAGCTCAATGGAATGAAGAGCATCTCATAAAGATCCAACTGGCCTTGTGAGACATATGCTGATTAAAAAACAAACAAACAAACAAAAAAACCTTAATCCAGGCTCACTAATTTCTCAACCTTGTCAGCAATCCTCATCTGACACTGTTTGCTTAAGACTATGTGAGCTGAACAGGAAGGTCTAAGGATTTTCAAGCATTTATGAAGGAGCCTCGAGACTGGATCTTCCTGGCAACATTCAGATCACATTATTACAGAAACTAAACTTGTTTCCTATTCCTTTAGTAAGTTCAAAGATGGCCATTTTTAAAGTGTATGTGTGGTAACTGAAAAGTCTGTATGTGTGTGTGAAAGAGAGAGAGAGAGAGAGAAACTAATAATTAGTACATCCTTTGAAAATAGGAATTTTATCTCCTACTGGCATTCTGTCCTAAGTCCTTGTCCCTTTGGTCTCACATTTATAGAATTTTGCCTCCTTTCTGAAAGTTGATATTATTCTTCCTGAGGAAGAGAAGAATGTCAGGAGAAGGGCATGATCTTTCTGTCCAAATATTTGAAGAATTAATAGGAATTAGATTTGTTAGAGCAAAAGTTGTTATAGCAGCCAAAGGGTAGAAATTGGCCTACTATTTGGAAGCGGAACAGAAAAAATTTTGCATGAACTCTTTGTCAGAACTGGTCAAAGGTGCAAGTGGGTTGCTCTGAGGGGTGATATGTTCTCTATTGCTAGGGGAAACCAAGCAATTACTTGATGGAGATGACATTAGATGGGATTCTAGTAAGTCTGGAACATTAAGGTTTTAAAGTCTCTTTATGTCAGCAATTCTATAAATACTGAAGAAACTGAAAGAGAAATATAAAGGCATTTTGAGGGACTTTTCCCATAAAATACAAATATAATGTAACAGGAATTATATTACCATAATCAAATGTTAGTTCTGGTTTTCATTTTGTCAGGTATAAAGCTCTGCTGATACCTTTAAAATTGTTTTTCTAATAAAGCCAGTGAAGCATGAAATAACTTCTAGCTGCTTTAGTAAAGACTAATAGGGGAAATTACTCTAATGAGAGCCTAATAAAGCAGACTAAGATGACCCTAGAAGCACATGCCCTTTGCAGACAAGGCTGGGGAATACTGTGCCTATTGGAAGAGAGGCAGTTAATGTTCTCATTTTTCTAAAGAAAGCTTTTGGGAAATTTATCAGTAGGGGGCATTGGTGTTCTATCAGCAGGAGAACTTGACTCTGGGAACAAGTGCATTTGGTAATTTGGGACACTTAAAAAGGATCAACAAATCAAAGCAGATAGGAAACTACTTTTCTTAGAAAAATCTACATAGAAATGTCATCTGTTCTAAATGAAACGTAAGGAAATAAAAGTACAGCATGTACGTATTTGGTTTTTCCAAGATAAATGAAAAATGCTGGAGGCCTGAAATAAAAATTTCTGGAGAGAAAAAAATATTGCAGCAGCTGCAGATTCAGCACTTCCAAATCCTGGCAAATGAGAGGAGAGCTGAATTTGCATCATGGTGAACCAGCATCCCTAATGCTTCCAGCTCCCATGTTGCTGTAATGAGAGTGAAATCAAACAGTTCTCTCTGTGTTAGAAACTTCTCTAATACAACAAATACTGGTCTGTTTTTCTCTCTTTCCTTCCACTGGTACAGGCAAAGAGGCACACATTCATGAAAGGAGTTGGGAGAAGAAAGGGAGAATATGTGGATCTGGAATGTAGAGTCTGTGAGATAAAGAGCTGCACTTCCTCACTCTGGAACACACACACACGCCCCATAATTTGTCATAGAGACAGAGATTATAATACCAATAAAAATAAATGCAAAATTTCCACATCTACCGTGACATAACTGCTAGGTGGTAGATAAAATTACTTATGAATGATTACATTATTTTTTAAAAACATTTTATCTATCCATTTGAGAGATAGGGAGCAGGACCAGGGAAAGCGGCAAGGGGAGAAGGAGACTCCCCTCTGAGCAAGGAACCCAATGCAGAGCTCCATCTGAGGACCCTGAGATCATGACCTGAGCCAAATGCCTTTGGATGCTGACTGAGTCACCAGGTGCCCAAATGATCACATTTTATAGAAAATATTGGTATCTCAGCTCTTTACCCTCTATCTATCCTCAAAGATACTTTTAGAGGTCTATTTAACAAGTTAGAATTCTGGGACTTACAATTTGAGACATTAAAGAACAACACAAGGAAGGATATATCAAAACACATATACCCGCATATTTCTAGGTGCCTCTGATTTGATTCAAGTCTATTTGATGCACAAGAAACGGGCCTGATTCCCAACCACCCTTAAGACTCATTCAGATTATTACCTTCAGTCACTTAACCTACACTGATAAAGTCCCTCTTAGGTAAGTGGCCAACATGGGTTAGGTACCCCTCTTAGGGAAACTAGCCTTGACCTCTGGGACCACTACTTAACTCCTGAAATATGAGCTTCTGGTTGGGTGATGTCTTTCTTAATGTAATAAACCCCGATATATCCTTCTCTTGGTGCAGCCTGCAATAACAGGAGGGAAAAGAGCACTATATTTACAACATTTGAATCAACAGCAAGCAAAGTTCACTTACAAAATAGAATACATTTGGATGTTTCTGTACAATAATATAGGCTTCATTAGTGTGGTGACGTAAATGAATCTTAACCTTCCTGGAGAATTCCCTGAGTAATAACTTAAGAAAATTTGACTTTTGTACTGACATTTTTAAACCAATTGAATGAATTTGGAAGACAAAAGTCAACAGAATTGTTTTAAAATAGCAAAAATGGTGGTTAGACCCAAATAATCACAAACATAATTAAATAAGATATCTTAAAAAACAATGGGGAGGAGAGAAGGGGAGGTACAGTGTTGGGCAAAATGGATGAAGAGGAGTGGGATGTACAGGCTTCCAGTTAAGGAATGAATTAAGTCATGGGACTACAAGGCAGAGCACAGGGGAAGACAGTCCATGATACTGTAATAATGATATATCATGACAGATGGCAGCTACACTTGTGGTGAGCAACATGATGTATAAACTTGTCCAATCACTATGTCGTACACCTGGAACCAATGTAACACATGTCAACTATACTTAAAAAAAAAAAAAAAAGAATTAAGGTTTCTTAGGCAAGTGTATTAGTTTCTTACTGCTGTTGGGATAAATTACTATAAACTTAGTGGCTTAAAACAAAAAACAAGAACAAAACAAACAGAGGTGCCTGGGTGGCTCAGTTGGGTCCTGGGATTGAGCCCCACATCGGGCTCCCTGCTCAGTGAGGAGTCTGCTTCTCCTTCTTCCCCCCACCTGCTTGCATGCTCTCTCTCTCAAATAAATAAATACAATCCTTTTAAAAAGTAACACAAACAGCAATGTGAAATTCTGTTGGGGGCAAGAAAAAAACAAAACTAAAAAAAAAAGTTTCAGTTGACAGCAGGAGACTTTAGGTTATAGATGGCTCCCAAGCAAACCACTGCCTCTTCCAACAAGGGTTCTTTATCGAAGTACTATTTTCTGTTCCCTTATTCCCTCCTCTTTTTCTCCTAATGCCCTTGACAGAGAAAGGATAGGATTTCAGGGTAGTGACTATGGGGAGGGACATAGGGAAAGCTGTCCTGAAGACAAGGCTCTGGCCTGGGAGCTGGATAGTTCAATTCCCTGCTCTGCTGCTAACCAGCCTGCAAACGTGAGCAAGTTACCTAGCTTCAACTAGTCTCAGTAAAGTGGGGGAAATAATTCCTAATACAACAGAAGAAAATATCAATGCATGAAGAATAATAGCCCCCTGCCAAGGAAAATTCCCATCATTGACAGCTAGGTCTCTTCCCCATCCCTCCTTTTTATTAGATAGATCCAGAATTAGGTAAACACTGACAGGCAGAGACTATAGCAGAATTTATAGGGAACATTCAGAACAGAGAGTGGCTGATTAAAAAAAAACAAAAACTCCTTGAAAAACATGCTTAAGAAGGGGGGGGGGGCATTTTGTGTTGCCTTGTTTTTGAATTGCCTTTGTATTTGGCGGTGTAATGGAGCTGGTAAATAGTACCCGGTTCACCTAGTAAGTGTTTTCAATCAGTTCAGAGAGGGAGAAGACTGTAAGGGAAATCAAGATGGGGCCTCATTACTTGTGAAGTAATGAGGTTAGAGAATGTGGCTTAGATGGATCTCCTAATACTGAGCCACAGAATTAAGTGGACTTACCTACTCGGTCATAAACAGTGCCAGAAAACCATAGTCCTTCCCCACATAGAAGGCAGGGGCTAAAACGCAGGCTTCCTAAGGTGTCTGACTCCCAACCAAGAAGAAAGGAGGAAGATGCTGAGGGCGCATGCCCAGTTCTCCCAAACCTGAGGATGATGAAAGTCATTTCACCCCAGGGGGTGGGGCAACCGAAGGGGTGGAGAAAGCCCAGGGTTTATACCCTCCCCCACCACTCTTCACATGAAAGGAAATACCAGGAGTGCGAAATGTGCTCCTGAGAGCATAAATCACCTCAATTCATTCTCGTTCCGCAGAATGAATTGAATTTTACAATAATGAAATGTGTAATAAGTAACAGGACTCTGCATCCCTATCCTGAATGCTTAAACAGACCACATTTCATCACCCTGATGAATACATCCCAGGTTTGTTCTGGAACGGCCTGAAATGAGACATGATATGTCTGGATTTCCTTTTCCTTTATTAAACCTTTTAGTGCATTTGATTTCCAGAGATGGTTGGATCGTTTCCAGGAGAGGGAGGAGAGAAGTATGTACGCATCTGTAATGATCTCTGACAGTGTGACACGGAGCACTGATTTTTACAACAGTAGCCAAAATTACAGTAATTAGAGAAAATATCCACATCTTTATAAACAGGGTGTTAACTGATTCAAAAGGAACTTAATGAGAACTTACAAGAGGAAGTGTGCTTTTGCCACCGAGTATTAAACATTAATTAAAGTCAGAAGGCAATAGTCAAATTGCCTCTCCACTTCAGTCACTTGGCAAGGCACAGAAATTGGAGAGGTTTCAGAATCTGCTGACTTTGCTGGCTGTGACCCTCCAATGGGTTCTCTAAATTTATGGCCAGTTTTGATGAGTTTTACTTCCTGTTAAAGATTTGTTAAGATCTTATTGCAGAAACCGAGAAATGAAAGCTTTCAAATGTACAGCATTTTAGAGTTAGGCATCTTATTTTTAAAAAGTATTTTTAAATACTTTTTATTATAAGAATAAGTACAAGAAGACATATATGAAATAGAGTATGATCCCAAACTATGAAATAAAACATGCTTAGAAAATATTGGAAGGATAGGGATCCCTGGATGGCTCAGCGGTTTAGCCCCTGCCATTGGCCCAGGGCGTGATCCTGGAGTCTTGGGATCGAGTCCCACATCAGGCTCCCCGCATGGAGCCTGCTTCTCCCTCTGCCTGTGTCTCTGCCTCTCTCTCTCTCTTTGTGTCTCTCATGAATAAATAAATAAAATCTTAAAAAAAATACTGGAAGGACACACATCAAATTATTAGCAGTGGAGTTCTTTGAATGATTGAATAATGGATTTTTTTCTTCTTTTCTGGATTTTTATATGCGTTGCTTTATGAATGGAAAAAAGGGAGTTTTAACTTCTAAAGGTCTGCTTATTCTCAGGGAAGAGTGAATCAGTGCCCCCCAGATGGACTGTAGGGCACTTATAGTACCTGGAAAATAATCAGTACAGGTAACATTTAAATCTTACACTGCACTTCTTTTGGCTGAATAAGTGCAAATACATTTTATCTTCATTTCAATATAAAATTACACTTAAGAACTAGTGTATAATTGTGGCTTTGATCCGATAACAAGAAGACAAATCTCTGGAAGCAGACCTAATCATTTTTCATTCTGAATTAAGAACCGGCTGATTCTGACAGGGCAGGTCACGGAAATGGCCAATTTGGTCATCTGACTCTCCTTGGGGGCTGCAGCTCAAAACATTTTATATTGATTCCTAGGTAAATAATACAGTGATTTGGCGGGGGGAGGGGGACGAAGCATTCTTCATTTGCTGCTTCTAGCTCATGTATTTTGTATTTCTCTCCTGAAAACTTTAACTTCCTATTGTTTCTCCTCAGTCAACTAACTCTCTCCAATAATGGTTTTGCCTACATTCCCCAGTGGGCTGGGCACTCTTGGCTGAGCACGTGTGTGTACATGCTTTCATACAGCTCAGTGCAAAGTGCCCTGAAAACACTAGGTATTCTCCTTGAGTTTGCTGAATTGACCTGAGTTGAAAGCAAAAGCAGGGACAAAATTGAAAACCTAGAAACTTCCACTGTTTAAAGAACTTTGGGCTCTCTTGTTTTCATTAGGTCAAATGAAGAATGCACAGCGTTTTTGTTTTTGTTTTTGTTTTAAACCCAAAATGAAATTATGTGCAGCCTGGGCTGCTGAACCACATATTGTTCTGAAACCTTTGAGGGAAAATGCTACAGGAAAGTAACAGCTCAGACTGTAGCGTAATACACAGATTTACTGATGGTCTTCCTCATGCTTGCCTTTGCACTGGTTCCTGGGGGGATGCGTTGAAGAGTAAGGCACATTACATTTAATGAGCTCACAGTCTAGCAGGGGAGACAGTGCTGTACACAAATAATTATAATGCAGAGGGTCAAGGGCAATTATAGATGCATTTACATGATACAGTAGTAGCCCAGGGGAGGGTATGTGGTCAGGAAAGGTCTCACAGAGCTGATAAAACCTCCACCATACTGTAAAGCTTTTCAGGGACAAATCATTAGTTTTGAAGTTGGGCTGAGGCAAATGTAATACCTACACTTTGATAAAAATTTTAAGACAAATGTAGCAGGTAAAAATCTTGCTATAAGTAATGTATTTTTTTTAAAAGCCTTTTTATTTTTAAAGTCAATTTCTAGTGGTGTTTGAGCCACCATCACACTGGCTCCCAAGAAGTTTATTCTGTCGTAATTATTGGGACTTCCCTACAGGATCCTAACAGTACATTAAAGAGGCACTTGGGCGTTGGTCTATACCTGGTAGTCCCGAAGCCCTCAGTATCCAGCTCACATACTTCTGGTTCCAGGGGTTCTGTTGCTTCTGTGCCACAGTCAGGGCACAGGCATCTTTGCTGGGGCTCAAAGCACCAGGATGCAAGTCCCAGCCTTCTTTTGTGTCCCATATGGTTGTCACCTTTGAGGTCTTGCCACCTTATAGAAGTTCTGCTACCCAGAAGGACATATGTCTCATTAATTGAAAAGCCCACCCATTTTGTTCCCCTTCTTTAGTCTTGGGGAATAAGCCTCCTCTGTCTCCCTCCTGGTCCTCAGGGACACCTCCGTTATTCCCCTGTCTCCAAGGCTCCTAGTATAATTGCTTTGAGAAGTATAAGCTCTCATAAAGGACAAGAAAAGTCAGTAAATTTAAGTTACTTCTGCTGTTGTCCTGGACCTATATTCCTGTGATTAAAAAGCACACTGGATCACTTGCTTGGTGTTGACATGGAATAGGGGATGTGTGGGAAGGAGGGAATAAACACCGACACATGGAAACAAATTAATATGTCAATATATCGTTCCACCACATAGGCAATGTTTTGCCAGGAAGTTCACCTTTAGAAAAAGCTACTGTGACATCAGCCCAGAGTACAAGCAGTTGAGCCATCAGGTCAGCAAGAGAGGTCATAAAAGATAAAAAGGAGCCATGCCATGAGCTCTTTGGTCTTGGAGAAAGAGCACTGACTAAACTATTTGTCAGGAGACAAAGGGTCAGGTCCTCCTCTCACTAAACATACTGAGTGACAAGTAATTTTATCTCTGAGTCTCAGTTTCTCCAGCTGCAAAATAAATGGTATTGATGGGTCGATTCTAAGGGTCCTTCAAGCACCAATATTTGTATCTAATTTGGCATAACAGGAGTGGACCTATCATTTTTACAAAAGCATCTTAATAATCACCAAACCATTGGCTCTAGTATTTAATGCTTTAAGTCATAGTGTTTAGCTAGACAAGTGCAGGGACCACAGGGGAGTAATGCTAAGTGGGGAGGATACAAACCCTACAAAGCCAAGCGCAGCACACAAGATGGGTATGACAGATGGTTGTGTCAGAGCATCCCACTCACATGGACTGCTGTGGGTCCCTCGTGATTGCTCAATCCCAGTTCTCTGCATCGCATGCTTCTTCTTCATGTCTGCTGCATGGACACATTTTGCAAGTGGAATGAGAAGTTCTAGAGATTTGGGAGTGTGTGGGTGAGTCCCTGTGTGGTAGTGGTCTGGCTCCTGTTCTGGTTGAGCTGTGTGAGACCAGAATGAGCCAATGGGCCCCGCACAGCGAGGTGAGGCATGGCCCTCCTTAGCTCTGTCTGTGGTGCTATCTTCCAGAGGCTGCAGTGTGAGCAGTGACAATACATCCTTCCACAAATGGCCCGTAAGAAATGTTAAAGATGGCGTGTGCTCTAAAAAGGAATTGACTTAATGATTCATTTCAATTAAGAAGGAATTGCTGGTAAAATTCACTTCTGCAATGACAGATTCTTAAATAGGCATAAATGCAGGTCCAACATGCTAACACAGTCTTTTATATCCACCAATCTTCTCCACAGCATCTATAATCACACACCCTGGACCATCTACAGACACTTGGAAAGAGCTCACCATGCATTCTCTCCCCCAAGTAAAGCCGCCACCAGGATGCCCTCCCTCAGAGACTCAATGACAGAGGCCTGAACACTAGTAACTTTGGGTTCCGTGAGAGGGAAACAATAATTTAGTCACCCAAATGAAAGCTTTTAATTACATTCCCATCGTGAACTGAAAGGAATGCTCAAAATTCAACATGGATTGTATCTTTCTGGATATGGTCCTGGAATCCTCACGGTTTTTTCTAGCAGAACATTTTACACCATTGTTAGTGTATAACCACAAACAGCAGCAAAGACATTTACCACCTGACTTGTAAAGAAAGTTCTTTTTGCAGAATGTTTCCATTTTATTCGGCTTCTCACACTGTCAATTGTCAGAGGTTCACGCACATTGGCATTCCTCACATCTGCTCTTCTAGGGAGGTGAGAGGCTTTGTTATTCCATCTTTATCAGGTGGGCAAGATATGGGCCCAGATATTCAGACCCAGCCATGGATTCCAGCACATTAATAGGCAACAGAAGAGGAATTTGGACAGGGGTTTCATCTTGAACATAACTTATTGAAAAGTTTTAAAGATACAATCTAAGAAATGACAGGTTTGTTTGTTTTTTTTCTATAATGATGAACTACAGGTTTGGTTATATATAATTAGATGTTACAAGTATAGGTTTCACATACATTTTCATATGTCATTTTCTTTAAATTGATGGACTTTAACTAACTAGGCATTTCATTTTATACTGGAATTGTCATGTCATCATTTCCCAGAGGACCTCAAATTATCTCAAACTACAGCATAATTTTCCCAATCAATGTCTTCATTGCATTTCCTACTACTGTCAGGTAGTAGGTCAGGTGGAAAATACTCTGTAGCCTCCATTCGCTGACCCACTACTTGGGATGGACATCCAAAGCCCTAAAGTCCTGGTGCTTTACTTAGAATTTAACTGTTGTAGGGCTTTGTGGGCTGCAAGCAAATGACTATCAGAAGCCTAGCTCTCTGCAGAACTGAATTGAAACGCTCCTGCTCTGGGCTATCTGTAGAACAAGCCAAATCATATATAACTGCCCAAATTCTAAGGGACATATACTGGGGAAATGGCTCCTTACATTTGTGCCATCCTACCTATATATTATGAATCACAGGCAAAGGAATAAATTTAATTCACACCCTTCAGAGGTTTCCCCTGGGTTTAAGGGGGCAGGTATGAGGTACATGGACACTGAGTTGGGGGGGTTGTTTTGGTGTATTTTGTTATAGCTAAAGGCCATATTCTTTCCAGAGCTGAAAGAAATCCACATATTGCCCTATCAGGTGAAGAGCAAGTACGTACTTTTGCCCAAGTTGGCTTTTTTAATATATATTTTATTTTAATTTTTTTAATAATAAATTTATTTTTTTATTGGTGTTCAATTTGCCAACATACAGAATAACACCCAGTGCTCATAATGTATATTTTTAAATTGGAGTTCGATTTGCCAACATATAGTATAACACCCAGTGCTCATCCTGTCAAGTTCCCCCCTCAGTGCCCATCACCCAGTCACCCCATAACCCCACCCACTTCCCCTTGTTTGTTTCCCAGAGTTAGGTTTCATGTTTTGTCACCCTCTCTAATTTTTCTCACTCATTTTCTCTCCTTTCCCCTATAATCCCTTTCACTATTTTTTATATTCCCCATGAGTGAAACCATATTGGCTTTTTAAGACAAACACTCTTCCTGTTTGTTCTATTCCAGACCACAGAGTTTGAATTTTAGCAAAACCAATGCTCCTGTGTATTGGTGCCCCAGGAACTCCCCCTTAGGGCACACCAACCTGGGGGCAGAGCCGAAATACTTTATAACGGGACTGTCCTACATACCGCTAGCTTGCCGTCTTTCTCAAGTGCTACTTCGATCCCCAATCCCCGCATCACTGCAGGGCTGCCCCAGCTGCTAATTTCTCTGGGGACTTGGTGTCACAGCCTGAAGTCACTCACTGCACTTTGGCTAAAGAAACAGCTTCACGGTAGCCATGGATGCTTTTGTTTTAGGTGTTGATGCTAATTTCCTAGGCACTCTCTATACTACTGTGATAGCCAAGGAGCTTCACATTATGCAAGGGCTTCCCCCATCTTTCCTATTTTCTGTATTTTCCTCTTTCATTTATTGGTGGGGGGAAAAAGGAAAGGTTTTATATTCACCTTTTATAAATAGTATTGAGTATATTTCTTGATAAATAGGTTCTCAATAAATATAGTCATTGATTGATCTTCTCCTAGGGGCTTCATTTTTGGAGACAAAAAGCACAGGCTTTGGAATGAAGCACATGCCAGTTTGAATCCATGTTTTGTTTCTTTTAGGTGATGGGACTTTGGGCAAGCTACTTTACTTCTCTGAGCTTCCATTTCTTCATCTTTATTTTATTTTTTTTAAAGATTTTTTTATTCATTGAGAGAGAAAAAGAGAGAAAGCGAGCACGAGCAGGGGTGGGGTGGGGACAAAGGGAGAGGGAGAAGCAGGCTCCCTGCTGAGCAGGGTGCCTGACATGGGGCTCCATCCCAGGACCCTGGGATCAGGCCCTGAGCCAAAGGCAGACTCTTATCCAACTGAGCCATCCAGACACCCCCATTTCCTCATCTTTAAAGTTAAATGACAATACTTACCTCACAGAAGGGTGTAGGAAGACATGAGTGTATATGACTTCCATGGTGTACAGTAGGTGCTCAGAAACAGTAAGCCCCTTTCCTTTGCACTTGAAGAATAGAGTGCTATACTACTTGCAGTGAGAACAGGCTGGCACTAAAGTCCTCATGTTGAGAGAGGTTCTGATGGAATGACTGGGGCTGACTGGGAAACCTGTCTAAGAAGCAGTGGGCTGTCCCCAAACCTGGCCCTATTCTAGGGTAGGATCTGCTCTGTGGGTCTTGGTTCACCATACCTGTCTACTGATTGTACCTGGACACCTGTCCAGGAGTTTTCCAGCAATGCCAGGTAAATCGGTAGAACAAGGTCGGGGGTGGTAATGTTTAAATAATGGAAACTACCAATTACAGGAAGTAGGTTGTCAGAATTGGTGACAGCCCATTAGCACCCATTCCCCCTTCTTCTGAGATCATATTCTTAACTTATTCTGAGAAGGTTTTGGCTCTATAATTTGAAGGAGATTGACCCCATTCATAGTGCAGAGTTGTGCCTTGATCAGCTAAAGTGAATCACACATCCAACCCTCTGTCTTCAATGATTGATCCAGGGATGGGCATATGACTCAAAGAGAGCCAAATAAAATATTTGCTAGGGCTTAAGAGAGAAAGGAGTTGATTCGTTCTTTTGTGGGGCTACCACAAAAAAAAAATCTCTTTTCTTTTTGATGGTGCAATGTGGAATCTGGCTCATAGTGTTAATCTGGGGATGAAGCTGGCATTAAGAGAGGCAGTTGAAAGGTGGAGAGGAAAAAGTCTTTGATGAACGTCTTTGAACTTCTAGATCAAGCTGTACCTGAAGCCAGTAATATATCAGAGCTTTTTAGTTATGTGAACCAATCAGTTCAAAGTCTGTTTTGTAGAACTTCAAATGAGAGACCCTACCTACTTGGGGAAAAGAAAATCCTGTGAATCTAATTACTTTCAAAGATAAATTACTTTCTATTTAGTTAGAAAACAATTATAATAAATTTATGTTCTAAAATGTTTAATTATGTAATGACAGCTGGACTGAGGTAAGTCTTTGATGTTTTCCTTTGCTGCTTTACTGTCACTTTATTGCTCCAAGTGTAATATGGATATTGTTATGAACTGAAGTTTTTCATCTTTCTCAAATTCGTATGTTGAAATCCTAACCCTCAGTATAATGGTGTTAGAGGAGGTAAGGCTTTTGGGAGGTGAACAGGTCATGAGCCTGGAAGCCTGACAAAGGATCAGTGCCTTGAGAAGGAGACCCCAGAGAGCTCTTGCTCCTTCTGCCATGTGAGGACAAGGGAGAAATCAGGCCATCTATGAACAAGAAGTGGTCCCCCACCAGAGACTGAATTTGCCAGTGCCTTGATCCTGAACTTTCCAGACCCCAAAAGTGTGAGAAATGTTTGTTGCCTAAGTTGCCAAAGCTGTGGTACATTTTGTTGTAGCAGCCTGAACACATATACAGTTAAATAATACTCTAGTATGTCAAGTAGTAGAAAAAAGATGAGTTGTAGTCAGAGAAATGTAGGTTCAAATTCAGATATTAGCACTTATTAACTGTGTAACATTTGGCCAAAAGAACCTCAATTTTCTCACCTGAAAAATGAGTTTAATAATAACTCCCTTTTAGGGGATCCCTGGGTGGCACAGCGGTTTGGCACCTGCCTTTGGCCCAGGGCGCGATCCTGGAGACCCGGGATCGAATCCCATGTTGGGCTCCCGGTGCATGGAGCCTGCTTCTCCCTCTGCCTGTGTCTCTGCCTCTCTCTCTCTCTGTGACTATCATAAATAAATAAAAATTTAAAAAAAATAACTCCCTTTTAAATTTGAGGTGATGAAGAGCAATACATTTAAATCACTGTATCCATTTATTTCATTTTATATTTTTAAAAGATTTTATTTATTTTCTTGACAGAGAGAGAGAGCACAAGCAGAGGGAGCAGCCGGCAGAAAGAAGCAGGCTTCCCACTGAGCAGAGAACCTAACATGGGGCTTGATCCAGGACCCTGGGATTATGACCAGAGCTGAAGGCAGATGCCTAACCAATGGAGCCACCCAAGCACCCCCTCACTGTATCCATTTAAATGGCTTTTTTTTTTTTTTTTTTTTTTTTACATAAAAGTGATTAGGAGATCCTTCAGAAGTGCCATCTAGAAGAGTGGTTCTTCATTGGGAGTGACTTTGCCCCCCACCAGACATTTGGCCACATCTGGACACATTTTTGGTTGTCACAACTGGAGGGAATGTACCCCTTTAGTGGGCAGAGACCAGGGATGCTTCTAAGTATATTACAATTCACAGTGTAACCCTCACAACAAAGAATCATCCACTCCAAAATGTCACTGGTGCTGCAGTTAAGAGGACACATCTATTGATGTCAGTGGAGCGCTCAAATTGGGCCTGGTACTGCATGATTTCTGCAAAACACCATAGGGAAATGAGGGAGGCAAAACTGCAGATCAGTGAGCACACAAGATGGCACCAAGAGGAAAATCCGAGATTTCCTGCTTCGTGGCACCAAATGGCTAAAATAAATACAGGGAACCAGACCTGGGGCAGAGTTGCTAAGAGTAACCCAACTGGGAACCCCAACCATCCAGCGATGTGATGTCCAGGAGCCCCACTCATCCACAGGGAGAGGTAAGGACCAGGACAAGGGTCAGGCATGAACAGCAAAGCTTCCTGGCAGTAATGCTGATGATGTGGCTTCTCTTCCCCTTTTACCACAGGGGGAGAAGCTGGGTGAAGGTGAGTGTTCACTACATGACCGGTTTAATAACCACCCTTTTCTCTTCCTGCTGCTGACTTCATCAGCTTCCCTAAAGGACACAGAGATGTGTGGGAATTTGTGTGTTATGAGTATATCTGGTGGCAGCTTTAATTATCGCTACTCATTACCCTTCCCTCTGCTCATTCTAAATTGTCTTTGTGGCTTTTGCTTAGCAACTTATGTTAAGGCATTTCAGCAATTCTTTTTTCTGTTGGTGAGATCTTTAAAATGGTCTTTTTATTATCCTTGCTTTAATAGTTTTAGTCTGCTACCTGCTGAGATTGCTGCAGTCTTAATCATTACATTTTAAAAGACAGCTGTTAGAAGTGTCTTAAACTGCAAAAGTAACATCATAACAGTGGAACTAAAAATGAAATAAACTGTCTTAACTTCCCATGCTTTGCCAATAATAAATAATTATAACGATAAATGATAGGTAACATTTAAAAGCTTACCATATGCAAAGCACTGTCTTATGTCATCTATATTTTTCCATTTAACCTCACAATACCCTTATGAGATAAGCAGTATAATGTTATTTATATCTATTTTGTAGAGAAGGAAACTGAGTCTTAGAGAGTGTCCAGCAACTTGCCCACGGTCACACCAACAGGCCAGGACTCTTGCTCAGGCGTAGACTGACCAGAGCTGGAACTCAAAAGATTGTGTTCTGGTTGCTTCTTTTTTGGTTCCTTCAGTATTTGCCTTTCTGTGTGCATGTTTTTTACATTTCTGCAAACATAGCATTGACAGACTATCTGCTCTTTTCACTTAACAGAACACTTCTCCAGTTATTAAATCATGTACACAAAAGGGATTACTTTTATTGATGGCATATTCTTTCATAAAATTGATAGATCATAGCTGACCTGAGCATACTTCCAATGTAGCACATTTATTTAGTTTTCAGTTTCTCATCTAGCAATAAATCTCTATTGAACATCTTTGTGCATGTAGTCTTTTCTAATTTTGCCTATTTCTTGGGATAAATTTCTAGGGGAGAAGATACTGAGTCAAAGGGAACATGCTGTTTTATAATTCTTCATATATATTCTTCAAAAAGTTTTCTGAGTTATGCCTCTGTGAATGCTTCTTGAGGCCACCAGGTTTACTATGGTTTCACTATGGAAATTCATCATTATTTTAAGTTTGCATTGATGCAACAGTTGTTTTCTGTTAATAGGCATTTCTCTGAAAATGATTGAGGTAGGACATTTATTTATATGTAGTTCTTTTTATCAATTTCTATAGGCTTTCTATACAGTACAGACAAGAGCAAACTAAGGCTCATGGCCAAATGTGTCCCACTGCCTATTCTTGTAAAGTTTTATTCAAACAAAGCCACATTCACTCATTCATGTATGTATCATCTATGGCTGCTTTTATGCGACAACTACAGAGTTGAGTAGATTCAACAGATCATGTGGCCCACAAATAGAACTGGCTACATAATTTGCAGGGTCCAGTAACAAAATGAAAATGTGGAGCCCCTTGCTAAACAATTACTAAGAATTTCTTTCTTTTTAAAAAATTTAATTTAAATTCAATTGGCCAACATATAGTATATCACTAGTTTCAGATGTAGACTACAATAATTACTAAGACTTTTAAGATGGCAACACAAAAGCATTAAATCAAGTGAAAGTCACATGCCCATGAAGCTGGTCCTGCCCACAAAGCCTAAAACATCTATTATCTATTCCTTTGTGTTATCCCTGGTATACATATTAATCCCAAATCTGCCATAATACGTTTAAATATTTTTCCTTGTCTGTTAATTTTCCTTTTCCTAAAAAATTGCCATTTGTGTCAAAATGCTGAACTTTGGTTTTGTATGTGACAGATCTTTGGTTTCCTTAACAATCATGGTTCCAAAGATCAGATACATAGTTAAATCTGTTTTTCACTAGTTCTTTTTCATGATAGGATTTCTTATTTTAAATTCTACTCATAATGTTAATTTTAATGTGTAGTATGAAATCTGATAATATGCTAATCTAATTTAAAAGTTGATTGTCACAATTCTAATTATAAAGATTTTCTTTCTTCATTGCCTAGTGATGCCTACCTTATCATAAGTGAACTTCTTGTATATAATTGGATAATATCTGAGCTTTTAAATCTGTTTCATTAATTTATGATTCTATTTGTTTTGTTCTTTAGCTCAGTGGTTCTCAACCAGGGATGATTTTGCTCCCAGGGGACATTTGCTAGAATCCAGAGGCAGTTTTGGTTACGATAACTGAAGAAGGTGCTATTGGCATCTAAGGAGGAGATGTCAAGGAGGACGCTAACATTCTTAAAAATACAGAACAGCCCCAAGGACAAAGAATTATCTGGTCCAAAATGTCAGAGGTTGAGAAACTCTACTCTAGCTTTGTATTTTATTTACTGATGCTTTATAGCATGTTTAATACATGAAATATCATTTAAAGTCACCCACCTCCCCCATTCCTGCTTCTTTTCAAAACATTAATTTGTCTTCCTGAATGTTTATTTTTACAAATGAATTTTAGAATCACTTCTGTCAAAAATTCTTTTCAGATTTTGGCCAGAACTGAAATAATGCTACAACCTAATTCCTATTCCCAGTCAGCCTTTTGCTTCAAACTCCTCAGGCAAACTTCTAGCTCCAGTTTGTGAGTTAGTCTCTACACCAAGTAAAATTCCCAAATTTTCTAGTTTGTTTTACTTTGTCATAAACATCTCACAGGTTTATTCCTACGCATTTTACAACTTTCTTGCTCTAAAACAGGATCTTTTTATTGTTAAATGGCTATTTCTGGATACTACTTTTTATTTCAAACAACTTTACTAAATCTGATTATTTGAGTGGCAACTGGCTGGTTTCTTTAGCACATCAAGCCATAAAGTAATATAATTTGTAGATTCTTTCCAATGTTTTTCTTCTTTAAAAATTTTTCATTTATTTTTTAATTCAAGTACAACCAACTTACATTGTTATATTACTCTCAGGTGTGCAACATATTACTCTCCCAACAACTTCATACATTACTCTGTGCCCATCACAATACGTGTACTCCCAATTCCCCATACCCATTTCACCCAATGTTTATCTTATTTTTGTTTAGTTCTTACCACATAGGCTTGGACTTCCAAACTAATTTTAATAAATAATATTGACATAATTAATATGTAAAATGTAAAATTAAATGTAAAATGTAAAATTAAAATGTAAAATATCTCTCAATTAAGTAAAACATTCTTGACTTTGAATATTTATCATTTTAAGTTAAAAATAACAACTTGAAGTGAATTCCAGATCTTTGTTTGAAGATCTGTTTTTAATTTTTATTACACAGTAAGTATCTGTGTATATATGCACACACACACATATACACACACAGGCACATATACATACATATAATAAACTTCTAAAAAATTAATGTGACATGGCCAAGTGCCGATGTGCTAGTGAGGTTAGAATGTGTTGGCAGTGCAATGATGTATTTAAGCTCCTTGAAGTACAAGAAGCTACTCAGAAGCCATCAAGGGTAAAAAGGTACCTCCACAGCAGGTCAAATTGTAATTTCTTCCAGCATCCCTGCAGAATTAACATGATTGATTCTTGAATGGAGTTGAACAAAAATATTTCTGACCTAATCTTTACTCCTTCAGTGATAGCAATCCCTAAACCCCTCTTTACCAGGATCTGTTTTGTCACCTCATCCATCTCTTTACAGATTTTTCTAGAGGCCTCACAGGGCAGTGAAGTGACTGAACTGCACATACTCTTCTCAGATCAAAACTGCAGACAAATACTTCTTTCCAAACTGACCCCACTTCTGGTTCTTTCCATGAATATATGGACTCGTAGAAGTTTGGAGAAAGAGACAATACTGATGAAATGTACTATATAGTCAAATTAGCACACACTTTTTTCTGTCAAGTATTTAACATTCCATGAACGCCATTAAAACAGTGGTTTATTTGCATTTGAGGAGCTCGCAACTACAATAACTCCTTTTGCTTGTGCAGTGTTTCCCCTCTCAGGGACCAAGCATTTGACCTAGACCCTGATTGGAACAAGGAGCAATGGAAGGGTGGTGAAAATTAATTGCAACCCAAACAATATAAGGTAAAAATGGATAAAGAACATTCTATATACAATATTCTAGGAAGTACTTCCCTAAGCTTCAGGAGGACATAGGTTTTCCCATGGTTACTCCAGATAATGAACAGGAAATCATACTGTAATCATGTCTAAACCATAACTTTTAACTGATAAAGTTGACATTGATAAGTACCTGGAAGGTAGTTTCCATTTACAAATTTTATGTTCCTGCACATTTGCCATTTTAATATTAACCTTATTAACCTTTCTACAATGTATATACCACAGGGGAGGTGGGCAGGGGGATGGGTGAAATGGGTGGAGGGGATTGGGAGTACGCATATTGTGATGAGCACGGAATAATGTAGGGAAGTGCTGAATCACTATATTGTACACCTGAGACTAATATAACACTGTATGTTAATTATACTGGAATTAAAATAACATAAAAATGTTCTACAATGTATATATGTGTTAAACACATGCCTTATTTTCAATTTCACAGTGCTTATTAAAAGCATTTGTAAGAATTACATCTTTCTCTGAGTGCTTACTCAAAAAATTTTATGCGTTTTTAGGTATTCCAATAAGCTCCTGATGTATTAACTAACATTACTAATACACTTACAGGTTTGAAGAGGTGTAAAAATGGCTAAACCATTATACACATTCTGGCAAACTGTAGAAAAAAATGGTAAGTCAGCATTAAGGAGTGATCAATAGACCAGGAAAAGAAATACCCACTGTGACTAAGATGGGCAAAGAACACAGAAGATGGAGAATAATGATTGGATAAAAGAGAAATGCCTTAGGAAATCTAATAGCACTCCCAGGTAAAATACCCAACAGGCTGTTATCAATAAAGAGAGCTACCAGGGAAACACGTATTACAATAGACAAGGCCATAATGCACTTGTACTCAGTTCTCATGTTATACACATCTCTCATTCCTCCCAACACAAATAGGTCTATCGTATTCAAAGAAGACAGTTTCCTTTATGTTTGTATTTTATAGTGATCCGTGATAACTCAGAGGAATACACCTTTGAAAATATTTGTGTATGCAATCTGAAACCTGTCATTATATACTGATAGTAGTATATGGCTCTCTCAAGAGTTTTGACCATTGTACTCATTAACTGTTGGAACTGAGAAGAAGGGGATTGGTAATTACATTTATTCTAAAATAAAATACACAAACATTTTAATAACTATTATTATGTTCTCCTAAAATGGACCTGTATTACTCTGGGTAGAGTTGGCATTATGAATTACTATCATTTAGATCCTAGGAAAGGCAGTACAATGTAAGACTTAAGAGCAAAGAATGTAGAGTTAGACAACTTGAATTTGAATCCTAGCTGTGTAATCTTGGGTAAGTTAGTTCACCTCTTTGTGTTTTGGTTTCCTTACCTGTAAAATGGGAGTAGTAATATCTACGTCATAGGCTTGCCATCAGGATTAAAACAAGTTAATCATGTAAAGCACTTAGCACAGTTCCTGGCATGTGATAAATATTAGACATTTAATATAATAATATCTACCTCATTTATCTATCCACCTATCTATCCACCTTCCACCTACCTACCCTCTCTCCCTATTGGTTTTGTTTCTCTAGGGAACTCTAATATACATGTTTAGTTTAGATTCTCAGGTGACACTTTCTGTCCAAAAGACTAAAATCTTTCAGCATATGAATCCATTAAGAACACACCTCCCAGAATTGAGGTCAGAGAGGGACAGTGCTGCTGTATCAGCAAGTCATGCCCAGGGTTAAGGAGGTGGGCATAATTAGCACAATTCAGATTTATCATCCAGAATGGATAAACCAAATAAGCAATCCACTTATAGAATATTCTCTAGCCTAAGGCCACCAGGAACACACCTGTAGTTGAACAAGTTGGGTCTCTTGCCTGTTGCAGAGAGGGAGAATGCATACCATGGGTAACTGTGGGATGTCTCAGGAAAAGGGTGTGAGCAAACACTTGTAGAACTGGGGCTTTGAATGAGTGATTTGAGGAGTTTCCAAGGAAGCAAGCTTCTCTCTGGAGTGGGTACTTTCAGAAGCAGAGATAGTTTTATGATTATCTCAATAAATCTTATCTAAGGACAGGGCAGAGTAGAGGAAGACTAAAGTTGTAATGGGTAGAGAAACAGCAGTCCCTCCTATTAGCTGAGAGAAGATGTTTGGGGTTTTGTGGCTTGGACAAAGTAGAAGTTATGCCTGTGTTCAGATGTGATTTCAGAGTGGTCTTGTTTTTGTCTTGATCCATAATAGTCACAGAATGGCCTTGTCTGATGTTGATGCCCTGTGAAATTGTCCAACAGGAGAACACCAAGGCCCAGCTGATAGTACTGGACTAGCTCCTGGGCATCAGGGCTGCTTTCTCCTTTTGTCTTAATGAAGTTCATTTCTGGCTGGGTGGGTGACCCCTTGTGAAATCTCCAGTCCTATCTTTTCGATTATTACTTTCAGCAGCAACATCAGAAATCTGAAATTAACCAGGGGCTCATAAAGTCATTAATTATAATTACAGCATGAATATAAAATTAAATTTAATTAAGATTAAAAAGAGGAAGGATGTCCAATTTCCATTGTAAAGATAAAGAAGAAAACTGCATTCTTTTTCCAAATTCTAGGTTTTAAATGCCTTTTTTTTTTTTTTATAAACAACACTGACCAACAGAAATGTGTAAATTTCATAACAGTCATACGATACAAGGTTAAATTTTGGGGAAAACTAATGGGAGACTATAAGTCCTCTTACACCCAAAACCCATTTTAAAGAACAAGAGGAGGAAAGAAGGAAAGTCAAGTAATTCCCTATAAAGGGCTTCAGAGAGTGGGGTATGTAGGGAGACTCCTCCTCCCTGTCTGTTCCTAACCACTGGTTATCTTCCATGCAAACCACATAGAACCCAGGGAACTCCTATGCAATGCCTCCCCCGCCCCCCCCAAGGATCTAGAGGCCTCTGAACAGCTGGTATCATTATCTACACATGTCTTTATCCCAGATGATCCCCTTAGCACTCTGAAGAAGTAGCACGGGTAGGTTACATGAATTTCTGTGAGGTGTATGCAATTCATATCTTCTCCCTCAAAGCCAATGGCACTTTTGCCTACTGCAGAATGCCACTGTATACTTCACTGCAGCACTAACCATTGTTTATAGTGTTAGCAAAGCATGGCTTATGATCACAACTCAGCAATTATCAGGACATAGCAAATGTATATAACATTTGGGGTTTTTTTTAATTCTAAAAATAATTCTACATCTGAAGGAAACTCCAGTGGTTCTGAAATGAATCCATATACTTCCAGGAAGTACTGCTCATTCTTTACACCAAAGTTCCTGGGCTCATACCTGCGTTAACAATCATCACATAATCAAATGATCTGCAGGAATCAGCGTTAATCTTAAAGACAGAGCATATGATTAGATCAGCCAGGCTATGATCCAGAGAGAGTTGATGTGCTATTTTTAAAACTTCTCACTGGTAAAATAATCACATTTGTAGAAATTTCTTAGAGGGATGATCTTTGTAGTTAAAAAATGGACAAACCTGGAATGGTCAGATTCTTCTACACTCATTTGATGTGGAAATCAAATACTTTGGCCAGCAAGGAAATTGCACTGTCAACTGCTCCCAATATGTTGCTGATTTTACCTTATGCGTCTTTATGGTTTGGACCAAACCTAAGTCCTTCACTGTGAATTGATTGATCTTATCTTTCTGATCAAAAGATAATGGAAAGGAGATTGTATAAAGGGAAAAGCACAGATTATCCGGCTGTGGAGGTGCTTGCCTGTGGGCTGAATGTGCACAAGAAATCTAAGAATCCTAAAGAGAGAGACAAAGAGCAGATGTTTCTTCCTCTCCACAATTACCTTAAAGGTTGCTTCTGTCTATCACAGACCTGTGCTGAGAGACCCCCAAAGCACATATATCTACTAGATAGGAAAAACTCACAGAGGAAAAAAGTCTCACTCTTTGAACATCATGCCTTAGCTTATTTGTTCAGCTTTGTTCAGCTTCGAGGGAGCCTTGTGGAGAAATCTGCAGTGTAGTTGTTATAAATGGAATGCAGAATATGGGCTCTCAAACTTTTATGTGCCAGAATCACCTAAGGGCTTCCTAAACAGATTACAGGGCCCACCCCCAGATTTTCTGATTCATTAGATCTGGAGTGGGAGTTGTGAATTTGCATTTCTAACAAGTTGCAACATGATGCTGACACTACTGGCTGGAGACTGACCTTTGAGAACCATAGACCTAATTCTTTAGTAGTTTCTGAGCTCTCTGAGGGTAGCCTCTTCCCTTGCCCAAGGCTCTGACAGGTGTGCTTGATAATGAAGAAACCAAGCCACAGAGAGACTAAATGGCATGCCGGACTTGGATTTTCCTCCCCCCTTTTTTTCCCAGCTTGGCCAAAGGGGGAGCTGCTACAGAGGTGGGGGTGGTAGTGATCAGAGATCTCTCATTGTAAATGTGAAAGGTACCAAATTATAGTTTACAACTAATTAGACTTTGTGGGGGTCCTTTTAGAACCACTCCAAAGGATTCATTAGAAATTTTCTATATCCTTTTTCTGAGTGCTGTGGAAAAATACTTAATGGAATTACCTTTACAAATGTATTAATTTATTCTACCCTAAGGATATTACATTCAGTGATTTGGCAAAACTAATCTGAACTAATAACAGACACGCATTTACTGAGACTAAGCAAATTTTCCAGTAGAGAGATACTTAGCCACTTGGAACAAATGAAGGTTGAGGTATAAAGATTAAAGAATAGCTATAATGTCCAAAAGAGCTCCTAGTGTTGACAGAGCAGCACAAACAGACTAAAATGCAAAGTTAAGATCTATGCTGACAAAACCATCACAAAGCGGTGGAAAGACCACTACTGCCAAGAAATGTTCAACCACTGGTAGAGGTTCAGATGTATGGGGCATTCTCCACAGATCACATGTATCTCCTAAGGATGCCTGAGCACCAATCGCACCTTCTCTGAGCCCTTCATGTTCTCCAGTAAAGTCAGGCAAACAATGACTGCCCATTTGTTTCCACCCTGCCAATGAAATCTCTGGTGCATACGGTCCCTTTAAAAATCCTAAATCGATTCCACAAACCAGAGCTGGAATCTTGCAGCTTACCAGAACCAATATAAGTGAGTGAAACTGGGAGAACATAAAGTAATAGGTAGTAATAGGACTTGTTAACCAAAAACCCCATGCTCTGTTTTAAAGGGGAAGCTGTTTCCCAGCTCCAGGAGATTGTTGCATTATGGGATGTGATCTCAGTGTTACCAGATTTTCCAATTTTTCAAGAGCTATCAGAAGTTGGATTTTCATGTAAAGTTTCTGGAATGTTAAAATAGTGTGTGGCCCAAAGAAGATATTTGATAGAACAGGGCCATTAACCTTCCATTTGAGACCTCTCTGTAGACTTTAGGAAGTCCTTCTCTGGTCTTCACTGTTTTCCTAGTTCTCTCACTACCTACTTCTGGATATATATTCTGTCCCCTGCCCCTTTGAAATGAACTCCTTTTGTTTTCAAACTCATAGGCTCAGAATTCTTCTCCTTCTAGTTCTTGAAGAATATGCCAGGTTGATCACAGTTCCTTCAGGAATTCTTTGATTACAACACATACTGAGACACAGTCCATTAGTGATGAATTTGGCATTGGTGGTGAGTGGGAATGGCCTGATGTCACATAGGCTGAAGCTGACATAAGGGTAAAAGCTTGGTTCTACCCATTCATGCTTATCTCCACTTTCTCCTCACCACCCATCATTCCATCTCAGGCCCTTGGGATAACATTCTAAAAATATATGTGGGTTCCAAGAAAGAAAGCATTCTGCCCAACTGTTCAGAGTATGAAGACTGTCACACCACAGCTAGCAGAAACCACAGCACTGGGGAAAAAAAAAAACCTGAATCAAAGAATTAGAGGGTATGAAGACAACTCCTCAATTCTCCCAATCCAGGTACCAGTAAAGGATAGAAGGCAGCCCTTATAATAATCCTGCAGGTCAGTGTGGTCCAATGACTCTAGTTCCTTCTCTGTGCTATTCTTCTTAATTTCTTATAAAAGGAACAAGTAAGAGGAAGGGAGGGGGGTTGGATATTTAGATTTTTCTTGAGGGTTTAATTATTCACTGAACCAATATTTATTATCTTATATTTGTTGTACATGGAGCTTACAGACTATTGAGACATAATTTAAAAAGCAAACAAAAAATTAAGATAAATATAGATTATAAAATGTATAATCTCACAAGTAACCAAGATAATGCAAATAATCACAGAGGGAAACTCTTTTAGCACACATGTACTGTTTCATGTCCGTACTCTTGACCTAAGAAGAAGGGGATATGTGATGTTCCTTTTGGAAGTATTCCAATGGGGAGGGGCTGTGTTCACTCTAGGTCTTGGGTAGGTGATGGAGGGGTTGCTTTGGTGGTCCACTTTATGCCTTTACTGGGGGCGTCAAACCCCAAATCACCCCTAGTGATGCTAGGACCTTCTTCTTCCTTGGGGAGTTCCTGGAGTAGCTCTGAGTTTTTAGTGGAAAAAATAACGCCAAGTATTAGTGGTAGTTACAGGGAAAATATAATTAGCCCATGTATGGTTAGACATGTGACAGTTTATTTTTTTATTTTTATTTTTTTAAAGATTTTATTTATTTATTCATGAGAGACACACACACAGAGAGAGGCAGAGACACAGGCAGAGGGAGAAGCAGACTCCTCGCAAGGAGCCCGATGTGGGACTCAATCCCGGGTCTCCAGGATCACACCCTGAGCCACAGGCAGCGCTAAACCGCTGGGCCACCAGGGCTGCCCAACATGTGACAGTTTAGCAGGAAACCCTGTGTGTCATATCTGGGAACTGAATCAGTGTTCATATCCACAGTGTTCATATTCAACCCCTCTGAAGGAGATAATCTGCTGGCAAGGAATCCAAGTCTACACCTACCTATCCTTTTCCTGTCCCCACTTTTGACCCTTTGTTGTAGAGCAAGAGAACCTTGGGCAATCTGCTTGCATCACAAAAGTACTGAGTGCATGGACTCAAGGAGAAAGCTCAGGCTATAGAAGGGAGCAAATGGAGCTTCAGTTTAGTGTGTCAAAACAGCTGGAGCTTTACTAAACATCCTCAGATTTACTTCCCCAAAAATCACTGGATAAGGACTGTATCCAAAGTGAATTCTAGCAAGTTAATCAGAATGTTAAAGTATGAGCCTTGAAATCACGTGTTTAGTGTGTGTGTGTGTGTGTGTGTGTGTTTGAAGTGTAGCCAAGTGTGGTCCATTAATCTTCCTTCCCAGAGTATGAATTCCGATATTCACAGGTAGTCTTTTGTTGTATTGACAAAAGACTAACTTAAAAAGGCCTCCAGATTATTATTATAAATCAGTAGTTTTTATTTGTTCCCAGATTTCAGCACACATGAGAGAGAGAAAGGAAAGGAAAAACAGAAAGGAAAGAAAGATAGGTAGGTAGGTCAGTAGTTTTTAAGCCTTCTTCCACTTCGTTGCTTTTGAGAAATAATCTAGCTCCTATACATCTTTAGTCACTGTGACCTTAATTCTCACATTTTCCAGAACCCCTGAGGAAATACGTTGGTGTAACTGGTAGGCACATTCCCCTTCCCCCAAGACTATCTCACCCACATCCACCCATCAGTTGAGATGCTCTATGAGGTGCCAAAACATTTCTTTAAGTCTTTCTCACAATTACTGGAAAGTTTATGATTCCTAAACTGAGTAAAACTAAGTTAACAGCACCTCTTTGTTTTAGCAAAACTTCTTTTTGTCTGAGCCTATGTATTTCACACCAAGCCAGGCAGTACAAGGACATTCATGTAACATTTATGGGAGAGTTCACAAGTGACATCGCTTCAGTGCATAGGGCCCAGCACAAAGGAAAATTTCAGTTAGTATGTACTTAAAAGATGCTAGTTAAGTAAAATATCCGATGGAACATTTTTAAGGTCAAAGTCTAGCCCATGATCTTATAGCCCTTTTAAGTGGTTGTATTTGTCATGCCCAAAGGGAATTGTCAATGTGAATATAAGCATTAAAAAATAGGTGAGAATACAAAATGCTTAAATAAATACATGCCCCAAATAACAAATGAATACATGTGTCTCATATCTATTTGCTATTTTCCTGTAGATGACAAAGAATTATCCATGATTTACTTCTATTTAAAAACACTCAATTTCTGGCATTGACAAGACCTCTTTTTGGAAGAGATTTTTCAAAAACATTAATCAGATGAGCTTCTTCTCTAAAATAGTTTTACTCAAAAGAAGATCCACCTGCCAAATGCATTTAGAATCACTGGGAGTAACTGTTTAGAGTGTGGACTCCTAATTAATGATCTTCTCCAGATCTAATCTTCGAGGAGCCAAGAATCTACATTTCTAACCCTTCTTAGTGAGAAGTTTTAGAACCACTGCACAAAGACCTTGAGGGCAAAGAAAGATCATTCCAAAAAGAAACAATAATAAAACTATAGGTGTATATATATAGAGAGAAATAGAGACAGATAATGGAGTAATAAAAGTATGGGAAAAAAAGTACCTTAAAGGTTACAAAACTGGCACTGAATTCATTAAAATAAAATCCACAAGAAACCATAGAACGAGCTGTTTATCACACTTTTTCCCACCCTCAGCACATACACACACAGATCTTCTCTCTAAAAGGCAGAACCTAAACTTCTTTCAGAGACCCTGATAAAACTGAACATTACCCACTTTATGATTTGTGCTACACTAGAATGAACTGGGGTGAGTACAGACTCCTCTACCTAGATGTCCCCAGTTATTAAAAAGTTCCAAGGTTGAATTTGACTTGAAAGTGTATTGGGATCTCAGACATTCCTATTAGCTCAATACGAAAATGTAGAGCCCTATGGAGAAGGTAGAGAGCCTCAGAAACCCATTCAATACTTACAGAATCCTAAAGACCCAGTCTGGAGTGAGGCTGGTCTCCAGAGAGATGAACAGGTGCACACAATGGCAAAGCACTAACAGAAGTGCCTGGCCGTGGCTTTGCTTTCTCGGTACCTGGGACTAGCAGCTGCCAAGTGTTCATAAACTTGGCTGGAACCCAAACCAGAGCTAATAACACTCTGTGTCCTCCACTGAGCATCAGCCAAGCCTAGGCATTTCCCACCCAAGTGGGAAGATCAGAGCCAGAGATAAGTAGGGGTATTGCTAATCTAGATTGTGAATCTTTCTTATCTGGGACATATCTAGCACAACATGATTTTTATCCTTATCTTGAAATACCTGCTTTTCCTTATATGTAGTGTGATGTGAAATCCTTAAAGAGATAGGGGTTGGTGCCCGTGAGCCCACAAATCCCCAATGGGTTTGAGCTATTACCCCTCACATAATACTCTACCTCTTGGGAACAAATGATAAAACCTTACATTTATTAGGGTATGAAACCAGCACTCAGGCTGAATCAGCAAAAAGAATCCTGCGAAGTTGATTTTTTTTTTTAATATTAAGAGATAGGGAGTCTTTTTATAGTAGCATAACCCTGCTGAGTTTATGAAGACAAATGGGAAATTAAGAGAAACTTACATCACATGGGGAAGTAACCTTGGGTTATTTCCCGCATTTTCAATGGACGTTCATCTCTATAGGCCACTTAATCATGTCAGCCACAAGAAAAACAAGATATAATTCTCTTTATCACATTCTTTCTCTGTTTTGATCATACGTGGAAAATACATTCTTCTTTGTAAGTAGAAGAGGAAAACATGTACTTTCAGTGGATACAATCATTTGAAAAGGATATATTCTGAATGCCATAAAAATTTGTGTTTTCAATTCTGGAGTAAAAATAACCACAGAATAAATAGGTACCTATGAATGTTACAGAAATATATGTATTTGCATTATGTATATGTCTGTATTTTTTTTAACCCCTATTTGACTCACATAACAAATACAAGTCCCATTGCCTTACTGCATAGGCTAATCCTGCTCGAAGGTGGAAGAAACTCTAGTGTTCAATTTGTACATTTTTACAGATCAGCAAAATGGGGCCTAAAAGGCTCAAACGGATTTCTACAAGGCCATATGCCTACAAAGTCATACTAGAAGGAAGAAGAAAACCTAAACTCCCTGACTTCTGGCCCAGCACTGTTTCCAAAGGACTATGAAGTCTTTTTGCTCTAAGTCTCTACTGAGACCCCATAGTTTAAAAAGTTTAGTTTAAAAAGCATAAAAGAGTACTTTTATTGCTCTGTCTATAACACGGCCTGAGTATGGAAGACATACCAATAATGTGACAAAGTTAGAAGAAAAACTGCCCTGTTGCTGCTTTTGGAAATGGCATTGTGCCCAAATCATTCAGTCCTGACAAAGCTGATGCTGTTGAAAATCTGTATCTGCAGGAGATGAGCAAAAAATCAATGATTTCAGTTTTTAGGGTCATTTGACATTTCTTAGAGCTCTTAGCAAATTCCATTCAATTCTGTAAAATAAGAGTTTATTGAGCAGAGGTGGCAAGAGCCCTGCCCATAGTCCTTTAGCCCTCATTGCTTTCTTATAAAGTAACTCCCTACCTGAGGGTTTTCTGAGGTGCAAGAGTGAATTTTTTGGCTGCCATGCAGGGTTGGCCAAAGTGCCCCAGAATCAATGCCCATTGCAGCAAACCTCAAACAAAGATGCAGCTACCATAGGAGGAATACTGCAACTTCCTCACTCCTTATGGAGAACTCTGAGGCATATTCCAGGCAACCTTCCAGAAGTTCCAACTGCACTGAGCCCCGGGTCTCCACAATGGCACCTGCTCTCCAGTGCAGCCTAGCTTCATTCCTTTCCCATATCCCTGCTCTCTAACAGATATTTTTAAACTATCTGCACTCAAATAGTTGTTTTAGAGTTTGTTTCTGGAGGAATCCAATCTAAGACAAGTATATATTCAGTACAAATAATTTTTCTATAATAGGCATCAAGAAATATGAAGGTAAAAATGATGTCATTCTAGCCCTCAAAAGGTTGAGGCCGGAGAGTGATGACACTTCTATGTATATAACCCCACAGGGAAGACAAAAGAAGACAGTGCTTTGAGAGCAGACTAGAAATATATACAATAAAAATACAGTCACTAATAAAATATTCACACAATGCAAAATAGAATTTGCCATTAAGAAGTCAGTGTGAAATTCTCTGTAGCAGGAAGGAGGCACAGCCCAAAGTGGTGACATTACACACATTGAATAAACTACCAAAGTCCTGAGTTCACTTGGAAATGTGTGTTAGAGAACTTGTCATTGCTCATACAGTACAAGCTTGAAGGATCAATCTAAAAGGAAAAATTTCAAATTTCATATAACCCAGCCTGTTTTTTAGTGGCAAGGGTAGGCACATAAACCCCCAAACTGGTGGGACAAGATTCACTGGCTACTTTGCATCTTGTGTTTAAAGAATGTCAAAATGATTTGTCTTATTATTCAGTTCTGTCAAAACAGACTAATTTCTGTAGAAAGCAAATAAATTAAACAGTTGAATTTTGTGTAGGCCATTAGGTTGACAAGTCAGTCATTGGAGTTTTCATTTGAACTAGTGCCCATGCCAAAGTCAGTCAAGTGTTCGCAGGTCATGGACAACAGCTACACAGAATTCTATAAATAACACTTCTTCAATGCAAGAGAGTTACTGAACAAAAAATGACAGAGCAAGTTAAATAAAAGTATATGAGAAAAAAAATCCAAGGGCATTCCTGAACTGATAAAATGCTGTGTTTGTCATGGTGTGTGCTTCTAGGTGGGTTGTTATGTGAGCTAATGGGTGGTGAGTATACCTGCCATGTTCTAGCACCTTAAAAACTCTATTTAATCCTCAAAACAACCCAGTGAGGCAGGGATTATTATTATTATTATTATTATTATTATTATTATTATTATTATCATTATCATCATCATCATCATCATCCTTTAATAGAGGAGAAAACTGAAACTTGAAGATGTTCAGTAATTTGCTGAAGGCGATACAGCTACTTTGTCAAACTCTCAAATCCAAACCTTTCCCCAAAATACCACGCTATCTTCCTGTAGAGCTGAAAAGAAAGACACCAAATTTCAGTTTTAAAGTATTTGTCTTGGGAGATGCTAAAGATGCTTTTGAACAACTGTCAGCTGAGAGGAACTTATATTTTAGTAACATACAGTTGAAAATCTTAGTGAAATAACATGTAGTTCCTGGAAAATGAAGTGCTTAAGATGCCCCTGCCCTTTTTTGGCTAACCAGTCTTTTTTATTTTTTAAAAGATTTTATTTATTTATTCATGAAAGACCCAGAGAGAGAAAGGCAGAGATGTAGGCAGAGGGAGAAGCAGGCTCCAGGCAGGGAGCCTGATGTGGGACTCAGTCCTGAGTCTGTGGATCACGCCCTGAGCCAAAGGCAGACACTCAACCGCTGAGCCACCCAGGTGTCCCGGCTAACCAGTCTTTTGTCTATTATAAGAAGAAAATTAATTCCTAAGTTATCTAAATTCCATGCTGCATATACAAAATTAATATTCATCTCCAGAAAATCTGAAGATTTTATTTCTCAAGGAAAAGCTGCAGGACTTAATATCAAGTGATTGGCATCCTTTGGGAAGGATGTTGAACACATTAGATTTCATAGAAGGATGAACACCCACACAGAAATGACAGCAGATAATGTAGGAAAAAATTGCCTAAATTGACTCAATTTTAATTGGGCAGATTTAATAAAATTTCCTTCATCAAATCTCTTTTAAAAATTTTTCAGCCTTCCATTCTTCAAGTCTTATCCTCTAATTTGGGATAAAGTTTTTCTACTTCATATATCTTCTCTGCCTTAGTTTGCATCCCTCTCCTGCACCCACCCCCGGCAAAGTGGATCTTCAGGCAATTATGTGGTTACAAACATAGTATTTGTGAAGTGGTCTCAAGAAGCAGGTGAGGGAGTGGGGAATGGAGGAGCCGCTGAGGGAGTGGGGAAGGGAGGAGCAGCTGAGGGGCTGGGGAAGGGAACAGGGAAGGAGGAAGGGGAGGGGAGTTGGAGTAGGAAGCAAGGGTGGGGGGAAGGGGACCAGGGAAGGGAGGAAGACCAATAAAGGTACATTAATGAATAGATTATTACTACAGGCAACTGGCATTTTACCTTGCTGGGGACCTCTCAGAGACTGTAGCAAACTCCCTTCAAAATGGTCTCACTGAGGACAATTTATCCACCATTACTCCTTCCTCACTGGTCAAGGGTAACTGGGAGTAATTTGGCAATCATGGCCTACACAACTTGTCAGGTTTAGCAGGCTTCTACAGGTAGAGAATGGCTTAATCTAGAGGACAGACAACAGAGAAACTATCTTTGTTTAAGACTATTTGCTAGTGCCCTTGTGGTGGATCAAGGGAAAATGGGCAGGGCACTGCCAGCATCTGCTAAACTGCATCTATTGGTGTATACATACAAGCTACTTTATTTAGTTCTCAAACTCTACTATATATAAGAATGACTTGAAAAACTGAGAAAATGTGTCTTTCTCACCTCCCTCTCCCATTCTGATTAAGATCAGTGGCTGGATTCAGGAATCTGAATTTTAACTAGTACTCTAATCATGTCAAAGCAGGTTGTCCTCAGGCTACACTGTGGAAATACTATGCTGGTGAAGCCATCCCCAAGTAGGCTAACCTGTGTCTCAGAGAGAAAAATGTCTAACTTGGCTTTAGATAGATTTTACTTTCCTATGTCCCATTTTTTTTTTCAAATATAAGCTGTTGTAAAGAAAATATGAGAGTATGGATAGGTTAGCACTTTGCTGGTCTAATTCTGGAAAATCACTTTAAACATAGATACATCCAAATGATCATGGGTCAGGAGCAAAATGATCAGATAGCCTTACTATAGCGACCAAACTTTTCCAACACATGGTGTGATGAGCAAGAGTGAACTTCTGATGAAAATAGGACCAAAGAGTTGACACAGAGACAGAAAATGAAGTCATTGTACTTACATGTGCCGGTCAGGAATCTTAGGGAAAAACTATCTTCAAACTTCTGCTACAGGAAACCAGCATCTAAACCAGTACAGCTTGGGGAAACTTCAAAGAGAGACCTAATTGGTGGGATTGTCTTTTTCAAAGTTTCCTGGTTATGATAAAGAGCGATACAGTAATTCTAAACAACACCTTCTATGTTCAGAAGTCTCACAACACTGCAGTTTCTTTCATACGTTTCTAATCTATTATGTTTTGGGGAGAGTGGGCACTGAAGGTCCTAGGCCCATGACACTTGTTCGTCACTAAGGGGAGAGAGGGTATCTATTGCACATAATGAGAACTTGAGCTCAAGGCTCCTCTTTGTGGCTCCAAGATCTCATCAACTTCCCTGCTACTTCATATCAGCAGGTGAGGCATAAACTTAAAATATCCAAGTGTTCTGGTTTCTCAAAACCCTAAGGATGAGCTGCTTACTGTGGCCTTCAAGTTACCTCAACCTGATCTCTGCCTGCCTCACCAGTCTCCTGTCACTACTTCCTGTCTTATCCTCTAAGCTCTAGTCTTTTTTTTTAATAATAAATTTATTTTTTTATTGGTGTTCAATTTGCCAACATACAGAATAACACCCAGTGCTCATCTCGTCAAGTGCCCCCCACAGTGCCCATCACCCATTCACTCCCACCCCCCTCCCTCCTCCCCTTCCACCACCCCTAGTTCGTTTCCCAGAGTTAGGAGTCTTCATGTTCTGTCTCCCTTTCTGATATTTCCTACCCATTTCTTCTCCCTTCCCTTCTATTCCCTTTCACTATTATTTATATTCCCCAAATGAATGAGACCATATAATGTTTGTCCTTCTCCGACTGACTTATTTCACTCAGCTAAGCTCTAGTCTTAATAAAACTCTCACAGCTCTTCAAATTTTCGGTACCTTCTCAGGTCTTGGCCCATGCCAAGCTGTCCATCCCTCCAAGAGCACTCCTCTCGTGAGCCTATTCCTTCACTTGGATAGTGTCTCACTAGTCTTTAGGTATTGGTCTAAATGTGTCTTCCTCTGGGAGGTTTTCTTGACCCCTTTCAAAGGTGAGTCAGGGCAGTTACAAAATCTTTGTAGGCTTTGGGCTCTACTACTCTTGAAGGCTCCTCCTCACATTATATTAAGATATACATTATATAATTGTATATTAAGATATATATTATATAACTGTGTACTAAGATATGCATTATATATGCATATATACACACATATACAGTTGTATATTAAGATATACATTATATAATAGTTCTTACAAAAATTATTTCCAAATGTTTATAGCTGTTTTTTTTTATAGCTGCTGCTTTTGAAATCATTTGCCTGTGAATAACTAATTTAATTTGCAATTGATTATGATACTGCAAGAGTTATAGGTTTGGTTGCAAACTCAGTTAAAAACCAGCTGTGTGATCTCAGATAAGTGACTTAACCTCTCTAAATCTCAGTTATCTTATCTGAAACAAGAGAAATTTGCATAAGTGATCTAAATCCTTGTTTAGTACTAAGAGCTTACACCTTTATCATTAACTGTGGGGAGAATGTTTTAGGTGGTGGTGCATGGGACTGGGAATGGGGCATATATTGACTCCACCGATAAAACATGTGCCAGAGCCTGAGAACCATGGGTAGACACTCTGGCCAGAGCTACCAGTTGAGTAGAAAAAGACAGTTCCATAAATGTCTTTAAAACTGAAAATAAGAACAATCATTACTCTATAAAATGAACAATTTAATATATCAACCTATAACCAGAGAAAAGAAATCCAGAGCACTCAAATATATTCTCCTAAACAAGACCAACAATTAAAGCATTATTATAATTATTTATAGTAATTCCTCCTAAAGTTTGGTGTTGGTGACAACCACACAGTATATGTTACAAAAAAATTAATAATCAAGTGTTAGAGCAACTTTCACTGCTGTTTCAATTAATTCCACTCTGAGAAATGACGTGAGACTTTGGGCTTTTGTGAATATAATGAGTTTTCAAATAACAGAAGAAGTAGTAACCAGCTACTATCTTTGCATAAAAAATTCTGTACTTTATACTACATACATCAATAACAGGGTATTCCCTAAAAGCATTTATTTAATTTTTTTCTGATGGAAAAACTTCCATGCAAAAAAATATACATTTAATCCCAACATCCAGAGATGAACACTGATTTTTATACATACCCCTTTTTTTCTGGGCATATAGCTGTATAGGCACATACACATATTCCCAAAAAGGCATTGTATTTTACATCTGTACTGCAGAACTTGAATGCAGAGATTATCTGGCTGGGAAACTGCACTGTCCATTGCCATTACCCTAACACATCTGGCATGTCTGAGAAGTTGGTGAGGCTGATGGTCCGCAAAAAACATTTTCAGGAATTAATCTGCATAGAGAAAATGGAAGGCAGATTGGAGCAGAGGAGACAAGTGTGCCTGCCTGAAGTACTGGTCCTTCCTAAGCACATGGATTCATTGGATTCATGTCCGAGCCTTGTGAACAGAAGGGCTATAGACAGAAACAGAAGAACAAGCACCACCCTACTAATGCTCAGGTGATGGAATGAGGCAGTGAGTTGGAGAGCAGGACTTCTCACCCTCTTGTGAAGAGAATATAACAGTGGCTCAGATATCAGCACCGCCAGTGTGAACAGAGTTAACAATGGCAGGGTGAGGTGCCTTTATGTGACTTACAGAATGTTACTTACAGAAATGGATGTGCCCTGGCTGGAGTGGATGTAAATTCTCTAGTTCTCTGGGTAACAGAAGCCAAAAGACTGCTTTGTGAGCACAGCTGGTAATCCCAGGCTTCACCAGGGAAGACTGGAGCTGCTGGAATCTGCCGTGACCAGCTGTGAGCACCAGCTGTGAGCACCAGACAGTGAGATTTTGGTTCTTACTGATAATGTCACTGTCGTCTACACTCACAGTCTGGTGAAGCCCAAGTAGACTCAAATTATAAATGCAACCGGCAAATTACTGAATACTACATTTGGAACTAATGGTGTACTATATGCTGGCTAAATGAACTGAAATAAAATTTTAAAAAAATAGTGAAAAAAGATTATATACCATCTTGAACTCATCTCTCACCCATCTCCTTATTTAATTTGAATATTTCTTCATGGGATTAAACATTTTTCTACAATATCATTTTTATGGACAGAGTATTATACTTTTTGCATGGATAAAAATTTTTAAATCCCTCCTGTAAGTTTCATATAGGAGCTTTTCTTTTTCACCATTCACAATTTAATGGTAAATCACCTTGCAGCAAAATCTGTCATATTTCTATAACATAGATTAAGAGTGTGCTTTTGGAGTCACAAGGAGAATACAAAGTCTTAAAGATTTGGTGCATGGTGCCAAGCTGCTCTCCCTACAGACTGCTATTTTATACTACCTCCTCTTGTAAGTGAGCATTCCTATAAATTATATTTTTACATGCTGTGAGATAAGATCATCTCGAATTCTGATCTAAGTCAAACCATAGTAAATCATGAACCATCTGTAATATTCTTCAAGCTCTGAAAGAATGGCAGATTGTAGAAAGGGGAATTCACATTTGAACATTACTACATTTGAATTCTAGCCTCTGAACTTATGAGAAAGAACTATGTTAGTTCTCTACTGTAGAAAGTTCACTTCTTCAATGTGACTATGAGACCAATCATTATGCCCACATATATCCAGTGGAAGGAACATAAGGTAAATTTACATTAAATTAAAAATCCCAACTTAACACCCATTGGCAGTGGGGCCTTGAGCCAGCCAATTAACTTTTCTGTACCTCAGTTTCTTCCACTGAAACTGAAAATGTAAGACATAATTCCTATTGCATAGGATCAATATCATCCTATTGTTATTTTTCAGTACTCCAATTCTACAACAGAACACCATGCAAACGTCATATATGGTGTATTTCATGGTGTGATACCAGTATTTTCAGATTTAAAAAAATCTGAAATCTGTATAACTTAAATCCTGAGATCTATGCAGAGTTACGTATTTCCTTAGAATGCTGACAAGAGCAAAACTGCTCTCATTCTGACCTCTTTCCTGCCCTATTCAAAATCCTTCCATCGTATTTTATATGTACTAGCATTTCCATTTTTAGATTACCAGTGAGACTGCACATCTTTTCCTACACTTATTAGAGCTTTGTATTCCCCTTCACCCCAGGTCAGGTTGGGCACTTTATTATCTTTGAAAGGGCAGGTGAGTGAAGAAGTAGAACCAGTAAGGAAAACTGGAGGAGGGTATGGTGGGAGTGATTTCAGAAAGAAGGGATTGGGAGGGTCCCAGGCCCAGCTCCTAGTCCTTCCCTTGGAGTCCAACTACCTTATTCCTCCCAGAACCATATTTCTTCCTCTTTTGATCTTTTGAACTCCAGGGCCAGATCTAGTTTCTTAGTCCTAACTCCTCTTCTTCGGATGGTAGTTTATTTTAAGGGGGGTCTTGATCCCAAAACATCTAACTTAAAGAGACTCAATGCTGAAGAACCAAGGAACCCTCAACTCAGTTGGAAGAGCTCCTGAGGACAGGGATGAAGGGTGATAGCAACCTTATCTCATTTTTTAAATCAACACTGGTAGTTTGATACTGCGAAAAATAAGAGAGATACCTAAATGTTGGCATTGTCCTTTTCGCTCCATACTGCAAACACTAGTCAAAGTGGTGATTACATAAATAAAGGCATAGGAAAGTACCCTATAATTTATATTTGTCATTGCAATGTAAAAGACCCACAGATTTCTCATTGCTTTGTTTGAAACCTTATCCAATAATGTCTTAATATATATATATTCTAAAAACATTATCCCCTTAAGCCCAGCAATTTTGCATGTCTGGGCATTAAACTGCCATATTAAACTCTAAGGGTCAGGGTTTTGGTGTCCGTGTGTGTATGTGTGTATGGTTAGTTTTACCTCATCTTTGTTGGTTTTTTATGTGTTTTATATTGCAGGGGAGTTCTTACTTTTAATTACTTTTATGTTAATATTTATTAACCACTTGCTACTTGACAAGTACTTTCAGGTGCATTACCTCATTTGTTTCTCAAAAGTACCCAAAAGGAAATTTGTTTTTTTGTTTTCATTTCACAGGTGAAGCAACTGAGGTCCAAAGAAGCTATGAAAGTCTATAGCAGCAGTAAATGACAGAGTCAAGATACAAACCCACTGGCTTTGATATCAACTAATTTTTTCTTTAAAAAAAGAAACTCCACTATACATAAGGATAATATTTGATACTTTCTCCCTGGCAAGTTCCAGATGTGACTTACATACAAAAATCTTAGTTGCAATCTAAGTCTCTGAAACAAGGTGGTCAGATCTGTTATATCTTAGCACCTGCAAATAAAGAGCAGAAAGTGAGGCCAAGACTCATTCTTTCTTATTTTTTAAAAATATTTTATTTATTTATTCATGAGAGACACAAAGAGAGAGAGGCAGAGACACAGGCAGAGGGTGAAGCAGGCTCCATGCAGAGAGCATAATGTGGGACTCGATCCCAGGACTCCGGGATCATGCCCTGAGCCAAAGGCAGACACTCAACCGCTGAGCCACCCAGGCATCCCCCAAGACTCATTCTTAAGTTTGAGGCACACAAAATAAGAGAGGCCTAGAAATGGTGCTCATTGTCCCAAAACGATAATATACAATGCCCTCACTTCTGGCCCCAGGGAAGAAAGATACTCAGAACCATCAAGTTCTTGCAGAACTTCATGAGATTATTTATTTTCAGGCTGGCATTTACAACAATCACCTGGTAGGTTCCAGCAGAGAAAAATGAGTTGTCAAAAACAGGCAATAAAAAATTGCAAGTACAAGCAAACGTCAAAATGATAAAACTGTCACATCTGTACATATCAAGCAACAATTGCATTCATTATGTCCAAACTCCTGGTACTTAATATTGTCTGCCAAGGAAGCTAAGCTCCATTTAGAGTTTTGCTGTAAGCATGAATATATTTTAAAGAGGCTTGACTGTTTGAGTTATTCATGATTTTACAGAGAATGCAACGAAACTGTCTTAAGAAGAATCCACTAGTACCTGGGAAGATCTGTCAAAAGGGGTATCTCAGTCCCAAAATATCTTTGTAATTTGAAAAAAATACACTGATTTTGATTGTGGGTGGCAAGGGAAATATTAGCACAGGTCCTTATTTTTAGGGAAAAAATTATACTTTGATCACCAGTTTGAGTGTTTTCCCTCAGAGAAATCTTCTTTTGTTGATCCTCAAGAAGGAAAGGAGTTGCCGAAATGACAGAGTGAGAAAAAGGGAGAGAAGAAAAGTGGAAGAAAAAAGAGGGGATCTGAAATTTATTGAAAGACTAAGGGAGAGGAGGAGAGAAGGAAGGAGGATGGTGGGAAAGGAAAAAAAAAAGGACTAAGGATGGAAAATGCACAAAGATAATATTTGATTACTTTTATCACTATTTTTACTTCTTAGCTAGCTTGTGGTAAGTACCTTTATCCTCACCACAAGTTCATATTATTGATTTCAAGGAGTAAAAATGAGGATGAGAAAGTAGATGTCCTCAGGCTCACTTAAAATTGTTAATTTTCTACTCTCCCTGGGGTCTCTTTCTTCATCTTTTGTCTAGTCTAGCATTTGCTGTTTTCTCTCTTGCTCCAGTAGAACCAGATCCAGCAAGAGCTGAAGGCTGTGGGTTAGAAATATTGTCATGGACCATCCTGGAATTTTAGTGACTCCAGATTTCACTCATTAAGGGCTATATTCTAGCCCTTAAAAATCACCATTCCCTTGTCAAAGGATCTCCATTTAAGAGGCTCTGGTTAACATGGCAAGTACATTTTAAGGATTAGCTGACACCAGGTGATGTCCAAAACTGAATATTGAACATTCAAGGGCTTGGTTTCTGGAAGCATCTGTATTGCCCATTACAGATCATACTTCTCAATTCACTCTGCTGCCCTCCCTGCTATAGATCCCTTCCCTTTCAGCCTATTACCTTCTGTATGTATATACTCTCTTCATCTACAGACATTTTCTCTCTCCAGTGACATCTTACTTTCTCGTTTGGTAACATCCAAAGATTACTCAGAGCAATGCTCTCCTGACTTGTTTGCACCATGAGAACTTTTGTGCTGCATGCTGCTTTGTCAGAGTGCTTCTCTACCACTGGTTCAGCCTTCTGGGTGGATTCCAGGCAGTCTCCTCCTTTGTCATCACATTTGAATTTTTAGAGGCTGGATGGTATCTACTCACCTCACCAATTGCCACAAGTAAAACATCCTCCAGTTAAAATTCTATGCTTACATAGTTAAAATATCACCAAGAAAATGCACATCAGTGCTGCACTCTCGGCAGTATGTGACTCTCACCTCCATCCTCCATCCCTCACATATTTCAAGCATGGCCCAACAACCCTGGCTCTAAGAAATCCTTGACGAGATTCAAGTTGCAGAAGGCTGGTTAGGGAAAAACACATAATGCCTTGGTGGGGCATGGGGGCTAGGTACTGAATAAATAAGTGTTTAATGAATGAATGCATTCATGAAACAATGATAGCATGAAAACATTCCACTGCAAACATCTACAAACAATGGCTTGCCTTTATTTTTATCTTTTTCATTCATACATGAGTTGAATCAAAAGGGGTACTGAAAATAAGAATGTTAACCCAATAAACTGATGATACAGTGGATCCAGATGGGAGTAGAGAAAGGGGTACATGTCCAACTCAGTAACAAGATCTGGGCTTTCAAATCCATGGGGATAGGATGTGAGGATTTGAGTGGGAACAGAGACTCCTGCGTAAAAGCTAGCATTCCTGAACCTTGCTTTTCTTTCTCTGAGTGAGAAGGGAGGTGAACTTTGTCTAATTATACTTCGGTATTGTCAAGTTTGGGTTCTGAATACAGAAGCCTAAACTTAAGAGAAATATAGATGCAAAATCCGTCCTAAGAGACACTCTTAAAGTCTAAGCTCCACATGAATCCTACGGAAGAAACAGGCTCTGCTAAAAAAGTGAGCTAAAAATTATAAAAATTAATAAGGAACAATCCAGTATGAACTACAGATAGCAGATACAACATAGAGGAGGATTAGAATAAGAATGATTTCAGAAAACAGAATAATTGAAAGAATACAAAATAAATAAAAATGGTAAGCATGGAGATACTATAAAAACAGGCAGAGTTTTGTGCATAGAACTTCTAGAAATTAAAAAACAAGATGGGTTAAGAGACACGGAAAACAGAAAGAAAGAAGATCCAGTATATCGAATAGAGAAAAAGAATAGAGAGGATGGAGGAATATTTGTAGATGTGATGCCTGAGGCTTTTACAGAATGGTACAAACATGACTTTTTATACTCAAGACATAAAATAAGTTCTAGTCCGTATAAAGTTCACACCTAGATGTATACAAAATGACAGACAACCAAAGACAAGAAAAAAATGTCAAAGCCACTGGAGAGAAATGTGAATTGCCTTTCAAGAACAATAAGAGAAGAGTCTTCACAGAGGGAAATGGATGAACACTATAGAAGTTCTAAGGTGGTGAACAAACTATTCAATCCAGAATTCACCCTTCCAGATTATAATATAAAGACAACTTCAGGTAAATATTACGAATGTTTACAATTCACTAGACCCACGCTGAAAGTTCCGTGAAGAAATTTAACCTAGGAGGAAGAACAGAAATAGAGGGAGGAATGGTGAGCAAAAAAAATTAATATGTGGGTAAATTCAGAGGAGCCAGGACTGAACCATTAGTGAAAAAATTTAAGGAAGTATTGAAAAAAAAAATCGAGAATGATACCCAAGATCTCAAAGTGACTTAAGACCATTATTGTTTAAGTGAAGCAAAGAGTGACTGGTTAATCTAATCATTTGCTATGTTTATATATTTAAAAGAAGAGTAAACTTTAAAAGAACAGAAGTCAGAGCAAGAAAAATACCATATGATTTTACTTATATGTGGAATTTAACGAACAAAACAGATGAACATAGGGAAAACAACAATAACCCATAAAAGAGACCCTTCACTATAGAGAACAAACTGATGGTTACAGGAGGGAAGGCGGGTTGGGGCTGGGCTCAATGGGTGATGGGGATTACAGAGGGCTTGTGATGAGCACTGTGTGTTGTATATAAGTGATGAATCACTGAATTCTACTCCTGAATCGAATATTACACTGTTATGTTAACTAACTGGAATTTAAATAAAAACTTGAAACAAACACAAATAGAATCTACAATTTACAACATAAAGGGGGAATTAAATCAAATGAAGTCATCTACTCTAGAAGGCAAAGGGAAAAAAATGAAAGTCCACATTTAAAACTGATTGCTGAGGATCCCTGGGTAGCTCAGTGGTTTAGCGCCTGCCTCTGGCCCACGGCGTGATCCTGGAATCCCGGGATCAAGTCCCACATCAGGCTCCCTGCATGGAGCCTGCTTCTCCCTCTGCCTGTGTCTCTGCCTCTCTCTCTGTGTCTCTCATGAATAAATAAATAAAAACTTAAAAAAAAATAAAATAAAACTGATTGCTGAAACACTTGACATATTCCCTTTAAAGTCAGCAACTAGGCATGGATGTCTGCTGCCTCTGCCTCTATTGACATTACATTGGAGGTCTTAACCAAAGCAGAAAGATAAGAAAAAGTCATAATAATCAGGAAAAGAAGAAACAAATATGCAACTAATTTTCTTAAAAGATTTTATTTATTCATGGGAGACACACAAAGAGAGGCAGAGACACAGGCAGAGGGAGAAGCAGGCTCCCTGCAGGGAGCCTGATGCAGGACTCAATCCTGGACCCTGGGATCATATCCTGAGCTGAAAGCAGATGCTCAACTGCTGAGCCATCCAGGTGTCTCCCACTGAGCCACCCAGGCATCCCAAATCTGCTACTAATTGCAGATGATCTAACTGTCTGAAAAAAAAAAAAACCCTAAGAAATATACAGACATAATCCTAAAACAAAGTTTCCTCAAGGAAATGGATATAAAAATATCAATACTGTTCTTATACTGAAGCAAATAACTGGAAAATGTAATCATGGCCCAGCAATTCCACTGCTAGGTGTCCATCCAAAGGAAAGCTCTTGCTCACATGGATATGGAGACTGAAATGAGAAAGTTTTCTGCAATAGAAAGTTGAATGAGTAAAACAGGTGTCAAGAGAACAAAAAAGAATAGGAGCACGTGGGTGGCTCAGTCACTTGGGTGTCTGCCTTCTGCCCCTGATCCCAGGGTCTTGGGAAGAGCCCCACGTTAGGCTCCTGTTCAGTGGGGAGTCTGCTTTTCCCTCTCCCTCTGCCCCTGCCCCTGCTCACATTCTCTCTCTCTCTCTCTCTCTCTCTCTCATAAATACATAAAATCTTAAAAAAAAGAAAAAGAAAACAAGAATCCAGCAAACTCTCAGTAGGTGTATTTGCACAATGAGATGAAATGTAACAATTTAAAAGGAATGGCATGCTGCAGGTCTGGATAAATTTCAGAAACATAATGCTGAGTGAAAAGTCAAATTCAAAGATGGAACTTCAATATGCTATCATTCATGTAAAATCCCCCTAAGATATTAATTATAAATATGTGGACATGTAGGAAAAATATGGAAATATGAATAAGAATCATGCAGGGGAGTAAAACCTCCAACTTTACAGATAGTTACTTCCAGGTCCAGGACAGTAGGACTTCAGCCATATTAATAGTATTTTCTTTTCCTTAAAAAATATCTGAAGCACCTATGGCAAAATTTTAAGATTTGATTTTTATGGCAGGTGCAGGGGTGTCGTATTTTCTTTGTCTAAATTATTCTTAATTAAGAAGCAATAGTGAAAAGATATTCATTGATCAAATTGACATTTTAACCAAGTTATTTTTGACCAGGTTTTGGATGTCCCTGTTATAATACCTGGCATAATTTAGGTAAATTGTTTTTGTCTTGTTTTGCTCCCCTACCACCAACAGATCTTACACAAAGAATTGTTCCCCAATCTCAAAATAAATATTTTAAATTTTTTTTCTTAATTAAAAAAATTGCGGGGATGCCTGAGTGGCTCAGTGGTTGAGCATCTGCCTTCGGCCCAGGGCGTGATCCTGGAGTCCCAGGATCAAGTCCCACATCGGGCTCGCATGGAGCCTGCATCTCCCTCCCTCCCTCCCTCTCTCTCTCTCTCTGTCTCTCATGAATAAATTAAAATCTTAAAAAAAAAATTTGGGGGTGCACCTGGGTGGCTCAGTCAGTTAAGGTCTGACTCTTGATTTTGTTTCACATCACGATCTCAGGGTCATGAGATCAAGCTTGGCCTCAGGCTTTGCTCTGGGCTTGGAGCTTGCTTAGGATTCTCTCTCTGCCCTTCCCCCCAACTAATGTTTATTTTAACCTTTTGACCCCTTCACCTATTTTTCCCACCCCCACCAACCACTAATCTGTTCTCTTTAATCTATGAACTTGGTGGGTTTTTTTCCTTTAATTTCACATGTAAGAGAGATCATACGGTATTTGTCTTCTCTGACTGACTTATTTCACTTAGCATAATGCCCTTAAGTTCGATTCATATTGTCATATATTGCAAGATTTCATTCCCTTTTATGGATGAATAATATCCCATTATGTGTCCACTCCACAATTTCTTTAACCATTCATCCATGGATGGACACTTGGGTTGTTACCCTATCGTGGCTATTTAAATAATGCTGCAGTGGACACTGAGGTCCATATGACAGTAAGTGTTTGACATGAAATACAGGAGAATCATGAAAGCCATCTTGAAATATACCTCCTCCCCTCTCAATTTATACTTTATTTTACTTTACTTCCTCTTTTTCCTTCTCCTGCCTGTTTCTGAGAGAAGTCACTGATGTACTTTTTTTTTTTAATGTTTTGATTTAAATTCCAGTTAGTTAGCATACAGTATAATATTAGGGAGGGCACTTATGATGAGTACCAAGTCTTGTAATTGTTGAATTACTAAACTGTACACCTGAAGTACCTTAAACTTCCATGCAAAATAAGAATGACAGTGCAACAAGAAAAAGAATAAACTATCTTTCCTCTCCCAGATTTTTAGATTTATATTTATGTTTGTGCCAGGTGAAGGCAGAGAAAGACTGATTTATGTCTCTTTCTCCTTGCTCTACCAGTCAGCTCATAGTCATACATTAGAGGACTGAAAATCTTCAGATATATACCTTCCAGCAATAAATTAAACTTCGTACTTTCAGGTTTGGTTCCTGTTTGATTTTTAGGAAAATTTAAAATCCAATTACTACCAGGAGGATAAAGATAATGACAGATGATTTTTTCTCTAATTTCCTCCAGCTTAATTTATAAATATATTTTACTTACAATAAAAGAAAAAGGATTTTAACATTGAAAGACAGGCACAGTACCACAGCCTTCGATCCTTTTCTGCATGAGCAGCATGAGAAAGGACTCTTTCTCTCATTCCAATTTCAATATGAACAATAGTAACTTAGAACCCATGATATACAATAATGTATGGTTATTGACTGGAGTTACTTCTGATCTCAGAAGCAAGAATAAAGGAAGTTAAAAGAAGAATATTAAGTGCAACAACTTAAAGGATCAAGTTAAAGAAGAGTACTAAGAATATGTTTCTGTTGAGAGATGAGTGCTTTGTTTACCTTTTGAGAGATTCAGCATAGTTTTAGTCTGTAAGTATCCTGACTTATATTAACATCTCTGTCCCAAGTTAATGTCCTATTTCCACCTAATCCTGCAATACAAATAGGTTCACAAATATCACCAGAAAATAAATCAAATAATAGTTGTTCATCTAAACTACCAAGTGATGTCTGTAAGGTGAAACTCAAGGATCAGCCAACCATATATTTGGCTAAAAATCAGAATGCTCATAATACCCAACAGACTATATAGATAGCTAAGGTTATTTCAAGAAGTAGAAGATAGAAATATTGTTGCACTGATTCATAGGAGGTGTTTAAACACATACATAATAAAACTACATTTTTGCTAATATAAGTAGTGGTTTACCTCAAGTGCTGACGGTTTTCACAATTAAGTGGCTCAACAGGCATGTTCCTCCCATACTCAGCCAAAAAGATCTCATAACATAAGAACGTGCTACAGCTGGTCCTTGGGATATAAAGATGATCTAGGCAATTACCCAGAAGGGAATCTTGGGACACTTATTTTTCAGCAATTTATATTGTCATATTTAAAATCCAATCTTTAGGATAAAAAACAACCCATCAGATGTCTTATCTCTTTGAGAAGGCAGAAATAATATCTTTGGCAAATCAACATCTTATTTTGAGACAACCTAGAGTCGCTAGCTTTTTCTTTTTTGCATCACATGATTCCAAATTTCCTAAAATTTCCATGTCTTTGTCTCCTCTAAAGCAAACATTATAGAGAGTAAGATACAGTGGGGAAGGGGTATAAGGTATTTAACCAAGAAGATGCTGGAGAAGCATTTGTTGGTACAAACTTGGAGCATCTCAACAAAATCATTCATGACCAAAAGAAATAGCACACTAAACAAGCTCTCAATACTCCACTAAAGAAAAATGCCCTGTGGAAATAGTCAATTATAATTTTTTTCTTTATTGTGCTGCAAGGCAAAAGTCCATCAACTAACATCATCTGTAAACCAATTGGTTTGTTGTTCCCTGAAATATGATATTTATTTTTGAAAAACAATCTAGGGACACCTGGGTGGTTCAGTTGGTTAAACATCTGCCTTCAGCTCAGGTCGTGATCTTGGGGTCCTGGGACTGAGCCCCATATGAGGCTCCCTGCTTAGCAAAGAGAATGCTTCTCCCTCTCCCTCTGCCCGAGCTCCTGCTCTCTCTCTCATTCATGTGCACTCTCTCAAATATATAAAATCTTAAAAAAAAAATCCAATTAAAATGCCACATTCATAATTAATACGTTAAGTTACCATAATTAATACGTTAAGTTATCACTGAAAATAAGAAGAATATAATAAAACACAATTCTTTTTTACCTCATAGAATAACCTTCTCATTCTATGGCTTCTTGTTCAAGGAACACTTTGCATAATCAATTCTTTACAAATATTTGTGCTATCAAAGTTTGTCAAATAATTTCACAAAAGAATCCAAGTTCTCAGCATAAAGACTACTCTTATTTCAATCTGTCCCTAAAGGCAAAAAATACACATACCTCAACAAAGATAAAACATGGGATGATGGAATGACTCCGTTGAGTGTTGTTTCCTACAGCCATTTCTTACACCATGTAGGAAGGCTGCGCCGCCTGCAACCGTCTCCAGGCTGAAATAGAAATAGGTAGCATGGAGTAAGAACCACATGGTTAGCAGTCCCTTGCGTATTTACATAAAAATATCAGCTACACTCCAGATAAATAAGCTGTATACAAAACAATGCGAATAGTCATCTGTAGTATAGTCAAGTCAGAGTAGTCATCATTCTAGGGAAAAGAAACAAATACTAGCCATAAACAGTCTTAGAGTCCAAAGGACAGATGGGGAGCTCCTGTGCACAAACCTATAGCAAAAAGAATTCTAATCACCTGCGACTGCACAGCGCTTTACCCCAGGAGACTTCCTTCATGTCACGAAAGGCAGTTTCTGGTATAAAACATTTGTTGTCCATCCTGCATGATCTCCTGTCTGTGCCTGATTCTTTTGTTTGGTTGGTTTCTGCCCTTGCCTCTGCCTTGGTGCTGACATTTAGTTTAGCTTAGTTTTTTTTTTTCTTTTTTAAGATTTTATTTATTTATTCACGAGACACACACACACACACACAGAGAGAGAGAGAGAGAGAGAGAGAGAGAGAGGCAGAGACACAGGCAGAGGGAGAAGCAGGCTCCATGCAGGGAGTCCGACATGGGACTCCATCTCAGTTCTCCAGAATCAGGCCCTGGGCTGAAGGTGGCGCTAAACCTATGAGCCACCTGGGCTGCCCCTGACATTTAGTATTGAGGCACTAATCCCTGACTTCTTTCCCAGACTACTCTTTTGCCCTTGCTCCCTTGACTACATGGCTATTAACATTTTGGATTAATATATCACTGATCCCTCTTACTGAGATCCCTCAGCTGTGTGTGTGTGTGTGCATGTGTGCACATGTGCATGTGTGTGTGTGCGCATGTGTGTGTCTCAAACACAAAACACTGATACCATAATAAGATCTCTTAATTTATAAGAATCGAGGATCTAAGGCAACGGTAGATTTTCGAAAGTATTTGTTGAGAATCTGACTTTGAACCCCAGATATTCCTGCATTAGATTTTTTTTTAAAGAAGAATCAAAATTAACCAAACAATCAAGTAGAGGTTTTAGGCTCTCAAGGCCAGGTGAAAAATAATTTTCCACTACACCTTTTATTCTCCATCCGAAGCAACACTTAATGTGTTTCCAGGATCTGCTCTTGTAGTTCTTGTTTTTTGTCTTTGATTCCGGGTCTCCAGGATCACAATCTGGGCCGAAGGCGGTGCTAAACTGCTGAGCCACCTAGGCTACCCAATACATGGTTTCTTGATCTAGACTCTTCGACTTAGCACAATGTTTTTGAGGTTTATTCATGTCATAATGTACATATCAGTAATTTTTCCATTTTATTGCTGAATAGTATTCCATTTTAAATCTATAGCACCTTCACCAATTGGTGGAAATGTAGGTTGTTTCCAATTTTTGCTGAATCCAATATTAAGTAGTGTCCAATATTGTGGGTAATGATGCTAAGAACATCTGTGTATAAGTCTTATGTAGCTGTATATTTTCATTTCTCATGGTTAGATACCTAAGAGTATAATTGCTGGGTCATATGCTAAATTATGTTTAAGAGAACTGTGGAAGCGTTTTCCAAAGTGGTTGTGTCATTTTACATTGACACCAGCACCATAAGAGAATTCCCATTTCTCCATATCCTAACATTTTTATTGCCTCTTTTATTATAGTCACTCTATGGTTATGAGATGATATCTCATTGTGGTTTTCATTTCATAATAACAAATGATATTGAACATCTTTTCATGTGCTTATTAGCCATTCTTATATCTTCTTTTGTGAAACATCTATTCAAAATTTTCAGGCTTTTTTTTTTTTTAAGATTTTATTTATTGATTCATAAGAAACACAGAGAGGGAGAGAGGCAGAGACACAGGCAGAGGGAGAAGCAGGCTCCATGCAGGGAGCCTGACGTGGGACTAGATCACACCCTGGGCTGAAGGTGGCGCTAAACCACTGAGCCACCAAGCTGCCCAGAATTTCCAGTTTTTTGATTGGGTTGTTTATCTTACTACTTTCAAGGTACAAGAGTTCCCTTATATTCTGATTACAAGCCTCTTATCAGATATGTATTTTGTCTTTTGACTATTAATGTGACTTGGCATTGACTCCTTTTATTCTGTTTTGGAGATTTCTCACTACTTGAATCTGTGGGTTTATGTTTTTTTCTCCAAGTTTGGGAAAAGTTTCAGCCATTATTCCTGGGATACTTTTCAACATGCACTCTCATTTCCCGGAGACTCTAATGACCTGAATATTAGATCTTTTGCTTCAGTCAATCATGTTTTTGAGACTAATTTTTTCCCTCTCAGTCTATTTTCTCTGTTTTCAGATTAGGTGTTTTACTATTCTATCTTCAAGGTCACTGATTCTTTCCTCTGTCATCTTCATTATGACAGTTCACTCACTGAGCTTTTTATTTCAGTTGTATTTTTTAATTCTAAAATTTCCATTTGCTTTTTCAGTTGTATTTTTTTAATTCTAAAATTTCCATTTGCTTTTTCTTTACATTTTCTATTTCAGTTGTATTTTTTATTTCTAAAATTTCCATTTGCTTTTTCAGTTGTATTTTTTAATTCTAAAATTTCCATTTGCTTTTTCTTTACATTTTCTATTTCTTTGCTGAGATTATTTTTTCATTTGCTCCAGCATGTTTGTAATTGTTTATTGAAGCATTTTTATGATGACTGCTTAAAAATTCTTGTCAGATAATTCTAGCATCTATGTCATCTGGGTATTGGTGTTTATTGGTCTTAATTCAGTTTGAGATCTTCCCTATTCTTGGTAAGAAGAGTGATTTTTGAAACCTTGGGTTGTTACATTAGAAGGCTCAAGATCTTGTTTAAACCTTGTGTTTTATCATACCTCCTCTGATACTCCTCTAGTAGGTATGGGGAATATTCTCTTGTTATTGCCATGTGAAGGAGGAAATCCAGGTTCTCTACTTGGTCTTCTGTGACACTTGGTTGGGGAAGGGCCCCTTTGATAGACAAAAATGGAATTCAGGGCCTCCACTAATATTCTGTCTGGGAGTGGGAGAGGTACTTCTTTCTTTACATCTCCCCATATGGCTTCCATGGATAATGTGGGAAGGTGGCCTTGTGATGGCTATGTAGTGGTAAAACTCCTGCCTTTCCATTAGCCCCTTCTAATACCACCCCAGTGAGGAGGAAGTAGGGATGTCTCAGTACTGCCTAGTAGGGGTGAGAGTCTAGGCTCCCCACATGTTCTCCTCTGACACTGGGAAGGGGGTAACTACTTATTACTGCCCTGCATAAAGTCATGTTCTGGCTCCCACTTGGCTTTCTCTGACATGACCTTAATAGAAATATGAGGCAACCTCCTTATAGCCTGCTAAGGGTAGAAGTTCAGAGTCTCCACTTGGCCTTCAACAGCCCAACAGTAGAGATGGGACTGTAGTTTTTGTGTGTGTGTGTGTGTGTGGTGTTTGGCTGGAGTTAAGGGGTTATTTTCTAAAAATCTTTGGTCTTCCAAAACTTTTTTGACCCCTTGGACAGAGCTTTGCTTGGGGCTATTTTGTGTGAGTACTGGTGTCCTTGGGGTTGCCAGATTCTCCAACAACCAGTCTGAGAGAGGACACAAAGAGGAAATACTGGGAACTCACTATTGTGTTGTTTGTGTGCTGAGGTTCCTGTACAGTCTCCCTTTCCCTTCTACCTCTCAGTTTCCTTATGTTTGTTTTGTACATAACATCTACGATTTTTAGTTGTTTTTAGAGGGAGGAACAATGAAAAGTACATCTTACCCCATCCTCCCAGAAACAGAAGTCAGCAGAATCTTTTTGAAAGAGTGTCATATACATCAGTGAACAAGATTCTTATACAGCCCAGCCTTGCTGTGTTCTCATTAATTTGAGTTTCTTAGTGCCCAGTTTCAAAATATCAGAACAAATCTTTTCTTCCTCTCTTTCTTTCTTTCTTTCTTTCTTTCTTTCTTTCTTTCTTTCTTTCTTTCTTTCTCTCTCTCTCTCTCTCTCTCTCTCTCTCTCTCTCTCTCTCTCTCTCTCTCTTTCATTCATACCAAATTCATGCCAGGTATCCCATTAGGTATAACTAGAAGAAATGAACTGATCAGATACCCCATATTCAAGGGGCTGACAGCTATCTAGAAGGCACTGGAAAACAAACATAAGAACAAGTATAACAATGGGTTATAGGTACAAACATAAAAGGAAATAAGAAAGGGGTGCTTGAGGGGCTCAGTTGGTTAAGCATCCTACTCCTGATTTTGTCTCTGGTCATGATCCTAGGGTTGTCAGATCGAGCCCCACATTGGGCTACATGCTGGATGTGGAATCTACTTAAGGGTCTCTTTCCCTCTGTCCCTCTCTGCTACCCCTCCCCCGCTCACACATGTGAGCACTCTCTCTCTAAACCAAAAATAAAAGGAAATAAGAGGGATAATAGCAGCTCAAATGAATAATCAGTTATAACTCTTAGGGTCAGGGATCTCTTATACATCAGTTATATTATACATTAATATTTTATATACTAGGCACAGTACCTAGGATCCGCAATACTTTTAGGGGCCTATGCAAAAGTTTTAATCTTCTAAAACCAGAAAATGGACTTCTAGGCAGAAAAAAATTTAATATATATTATTAAATTCAGTTTTATACCATTCAATTGTAAAATGTAGATTTAGATTTTTTTAAATATTGAAATTTTAAATATTATAATTTCTCATATGTTTCCACTGATTTTTTCCATTTAATTTCCTCTTGTTTATGAGAAGTGTTACAATTCCTAATCAACTCAGGACAAATTCAAAAATAATTACTGATTATAGAATATCTGTTTTGGTGATTCTGAAAATGGATGGTGATGAAGCATGGTTACAGCTGGATGGGGATAAACTTCACTTTTAAGTTTTGCAAAGTTGGCAGCTTTGCAGCTGACCAGGCAAGGAAGCTACAAAGAACAAAAATATCCTTGAGAAATAGGCACCATGACTCAGTGGGCCTTTCTGCCTGCTTTGATGAGAATCTAAAATGGCCAATAGCCAGTGGCCAAAATCACAGCCTGTGGTCATTCTCAGTAGCCTAGAGTCTATTATTTTAGGGAACCTGGAGCTTCCTCTTTTGACAGAGACCATTTTGAGCTAATTTTGCTAAAAATGTCAGGGCTCCCATCAAAGTTAGGATGATGTGAATTAATGTAGTTCACTAAAACAAAAATCTAAACAACATATGGACAACAACAGCAAGGACACCAAAAATGGTAGCCTTCTGAGGAAGCCAAGAATTCTTCACTCTAAGGTCATGTTGATTTAGGACAGTGTTTCTGAATCCTGTCACTGTTGACATTGCTGGGCCAGGGGCTGTCCTGAACATTGTTAGATGTTTAGTTATATCCCTGGTTTCTAGCCATGAGGTGCCAACAGTAGCAACCCCCTTCCCAAATCATTGACAACTAAAAAGGTTTACAGACATTGTCAGACATCCTCTTCAAGAGGATGTGGGGGAGGGATAGCCTCTAGGGGAGAACCACTAATTAAGGAGATTTGAAACCAGAGATGCTTAGAACATGAGAATTTTTGAGGTGGTGAAGAACTTCCTTCACCTGGGATAAAGACCACAGTTTTGCCCAAGGGGATAAACCTACTCCTGCTTAGTACCTAACATAAGGAATTTTGGAATTTTTTAAGCTTATTACCATATGGCATGGGATTGTGAAAACGGAGTGCTGAAAACAAGCTTAAGCAACCTTAAAATAGCTCTAGGAGGGATTTTGCTTCTAGCTAAAAGAAAGTAACTGAGACTGGATTTCATGCCTGACAACTAAAATATACAGACAAAAATAAATGGACAATGGTATTCAAGGCATTGGACATAGAGCAATAAAGGGCAGTGACCCCTAAAAGATGAGAACAAACAGAGGTGAGCCCTATGACTGCCCTAGCTTATTGCCTGTAGAGTCTTCAGGCCATGGTAGAGAAGGGGAACCCAGAGAAGTGGCCAGTGGTCTCTCTGAATAAACAGAGATGAGAATGGGGAGGGAGGCCAAGCAACTGGAGTTCACAAGGCAGAGTACAGAGAAGAGAACAATGCAGAGAGAGAGACAGCCAGTTGCTCTGCAGAGGCTCCTTTTTGAGTCTTTAGCAGACCTCTGATGAGCATGAATGGAAAATACCCAAGGCCCAAGAGAAACCATCCAGAGGGATTAGAGCAAATAATCACCAGGGCTCACACATGTCCAAGAATACTTTCTATTCCCACCAACCAAGACAGACTCCCAATTCACCAGACAGCAGGTAGAGGGACTTCAGTGTTGGTTAATTAATAACCAGTATGAAAACATTTCTTATCCAGGAACCACAAGTGGCACTGAGAAGTACTCCTTATAGAGTATTATTATTTTTTCTTTCTTTCATTTGTCTGTTACAGAAAACTAAATATTTATTGAGATTCTGGGCCACTGAGCGGTATGCTTTCTCCAGGTATCAGGGGGCCACAGAAGCAAGAATGTGTGGCAGCACAATCCATAACCCAGGTCATGTCAAAGGCATCTCTGACATGAATTTTACAACATTGAACATAGTGGAACTTTCTAGAAATTCCTCAAAATTAGGTTTGTGTAAGATTAAAAATAAGATTAGGTCTATCAACAGAGGGGGAAGATAGGGTTTATGTCTATGTAACCCAAATCTTAATTGGAGATAAGGGAGGTGCAGAAAAGAAGAAATTAAGGGGTAAGAAACAATGAGTTATGAGAATTTCATTTTAATTCCAAAGTACTCAGGGTAAACCATAATCCCCCAATCTAGCTCATCTTTAACACATGTTAAATAGTCATTAATTTCCTTGGTGGCATTGAACCACCCCTCACTGTTCTGGATAATTTCTATTCAGGACATTATCTCCAACCAGGATCACAGTTTGCATTTAATTTCCCAAAGCTGGAAAACCCATTTCTTTGCTAGCTTGCTTGCTTGCTTTCTCTCTTTCTTTCCTCTTTTTAAAGCAACAAAGACAGGAAGGCATAGGAATGAACTGAATTGGTTGTAGGTGAGCACAATACATATTTCATCATAAGATGATGTGTAATTTAGGAATGCACTATTTAGGCTTTCAAGAGAAATTCCTTACTCTGTTCAGTTTTCGAGATGCTTTTCAAAGTATGTGAGGAATGACGATGTAAAGACCCTACATAATAGGAGAATGGCTTTAGTATTCTCTTTTCTCTATAGTCTCTTCCCTGCATAGTGTCTCACAGCTAGATCCACATCCAGACCTTGAACTAGCCCATAGTAAGGCAAAGAGCATAAAGCCCACAAACTAGAGAAATCTAGAGTGAAGTTAAACTTTACAAAATCCCACAATTTAGGGGCCTTATGAAAACTAAATTATTCTTGAGTGACTTTTCATACCCAAAAATACTTCCAGGTTCCTTCGGGGCTCCCATACTACATAGCCTGGTCCATATGACCAGTTGTCAACTTTGTCCTTACTTCTTAAATCTGATGAATTACCCTCCTGGTACCTCAGTCTCTCTCCAGGCCTGTATTCCTGCCTGGATCTCACTCAGTGACTCATTTGCCCCGTGGTGGGTGCTTTGAACTTGCCAGTATGCCTGGTTCATACTTCAGCCCTATGCCTGAATGGCTACTCTGCAAGACAGCCCCTCCCCCTTGTCACCAGAGTATCATTGGACATGTAGGGTCCCTGCTGGTGGACCTCTCACAACTGAAACAGAGGCTGCCTGACTCATGTCTGAGCTTGCTCTGGGTTTTTGATTCTGTCAAATATCTCCAGTCTCATTTTGTAACAATCTCTACTCTGTGCCCATTCCTAGCCCTTCTATACTCTAACCACTCAGTTTCTGCCACATGCCGAGGTCTTTCTTGCCTCTGGGTCTTCTCACACTGCCTCACAGAGCACTCTTCCTTCCACCATATTGCCTAGTAAATGTCTTCCTATCATTCAATGAAATGCCATTTTCAATGGGAAAGTGTCCTTAACTGCCCTGATGGGTTCAGTTCTATTATGTATTTTCCTCATACTCCAGTATTTATTGAATAATTCTTTAATGTCTGTCCCACCTTTAGACTGATGATCAGCTTTGTTCCATGTGGCCAGGGCCATGTTTGCTGGTCTTGCTCAACACTGTAACCTTAGCACCTTGTACTGCACGTGGCACATAACTATATAGTAAATGTTGATGCCAACTATGCGCCTAAGCTGCCCAGCTGCAGTGTTTGATTTCAAATCTACCCTAAGTCAGTTCTTTAGCTCCTCATCCTAACTAGGTCTTGGGTCAATCCTTGCTAGGTTTTGCATGAACTCAACAACATGGTACTAATGTAGGTCTTAGGTCAATCCCTTCTGCCCACTCCAACTAGCTAATACCAACAATACCTACACCCAAAGAACAATAAAAAATAAAGTGTTTTTGAAGTCCTAGAAATCAAAATGTAAACCAGAAAATATTTCAAAATGTAAAATCAAAAGGGGGAAATTATTCCGTTGAATTATGGGTCTTTGTTTAGAAAATATCACTGTAAAATAAAATCACTTTAGACAGCTGCTTTTAAAAGGCGTATACCTTAATTAAATATAACAAAAGTTAGAAGTTAAATTGGAAAAAGAGAGCACCAAAGTCCACCTAAAAAGTGAGCCATCTCTGTTAGAGACTAGTCTCTTAAAATCAACAAGGAACACAAGGATAATGTAAGCACAAAGCTCAGCAGGCGACATGAAGCAGCTGGGAGGAAAGCAGAGAGCATGCTAATGTCTAAATGGTTGATTGGAAGAGATACCCGGATGGCCTTATGGGCCACCACCAGAAGAACTGCTTAATAGGAAAACGATGCCCAGACAAGCAGGGTGTTGCTCTCATTTCTTTTCATATTGTTGATATTGTTTTACCTCTAACTTTCCACCAGAAAACAAAAATAGCTGAAAAAAGTAGCAGGGCATAAAGAGCTTTTCTTCATTATAAAGTAGTGAGCTAATGTTTCCTTTAGTAAAATCGAAGGTTGGAAGGAAATGAGTTTGATGCTCAGTTAAACTGAAACTCTGAAGCACTGGAGCAAGAACAAGAAGTATGCACACAGGGACACAGAGGGACAGGGACACACACACACACACACACACATACACACATGGGCTTGGACATCAGGAAAGTTTCAGGAAAAGTTGTGCTCAGCTCAAAGTCTGGGGAAAAAACAAGTAGAGAATATGTTGCAATTGTTCTTAGCTGAAGAGTAGTGAATGTGATTCTTAAACTTGAGTATTTGCATTCTCTCACATCTGGCTCTGATTATAAAATTTCAATGTAATTACAGTTATCAATAACAAAATTATAATGATGTTGTCATCTTGATCTATGTTATAGGACTATGTCAAAGGTAAAGAATTGTTTCATTGTGGTCACTCACATCCTTCCAGTGAAAAATGCCCATTGATAAGGTTTAAGATGAACTTGTATCAGGTTAAAGTCTATTCTAAAATAGGCCATATTTTAGAAAAGATCTGGTATTCCTAGTATCATAACGCTTTTTACTAAACTATTTTGAAGATAGGCGTTGAGAAGAAGGTGCCATTTTGTCCATTCACCCACCAATAGGCTTTATTAAGTACCCACTAACTATAAGCCCTTAGGCTTTGGGTTGATGTAAATATGAATCAAACAGTCATTGACAGGAGGTAGCTCACAACCTTGTAAGAATATAAATGCACACAAATTCAGAGTCTATTAGAAATGCAGATGATGAGAATTCATAGGAAGGAGAAATTACTTCCATGGAGGATATCTGCAGTGTGGCTGTTAGGACAGGCAAGTACGAACAGGCCTAGGCGATATATTTCCAGAGTTTAGAATGAGCAAAATACAGAGCAGAACAGCTCAAACCATATCCATGGTATGGAATTACGGTTAGATAAGTCTGGCCAGCACAAAGAAGGCACCAAGAAAATAGCACTAGGCATAGCTAGAAGATTAGGGCTGGGTTGCTGAATGCCAACCTAAAGATTTTAGAGCCTCCACATATCCTTTGGCTTATAGGATGTAAGATGGATGGTGGTGGGTGAACGCTGGAGGTAGGGAGACCTATTAGCGATCACGGTCTTCTAGTTGAGATGGGATTAGATCCATGCAAGAGCTAGCTTCAATCCAGTTTCCATACTTTTGAAATGAACAGGGAGGAGAGGGAGATAGGAGCTCCTGTTTATATGTGGATCTCTCTGCAGTGGCCTAGAAGGGAATTTGTTAAACATTAAGGTCAGAGGGACCAGAGTGACCTTTCAGACTTCCTAGTCATTCCCTTTGAATTCTGTTCTGGTTCGCATCTTCAGGGGCACAGTGGTTTCTAATGATCCAAGCAATGGAATCACTAATTAAGGGGAGAGAAAAGAAGCAGCAGATCAAGTTCAAGGTGAGAACTTCCTGGAGAAGAGAGAAAATAGACTAGAATTCTAAAGAAGCTGCATGGGAAAGTCTTTTGGGGGTGTGGTGTTTCCAGGATATTAGACAGCCCTTTATGGTCTTGCCTGCAGGGATGTATGTCACAAGCTGTTCTGAGCAGTGGGAAGTCTGTGATACTGTTGTTCTGCCAAGCAAGGCTGCATTTTCCAATTTAAAGCTAAGCTGCCCAGGAGCCAAGCTGTTTGTTTTTCAGAAGAGAAGACAGGAAGAGAGACAGAGACAGAGACAGAGAGAGGGAGAGAATATGACTCTGTGTGTGAGAGACAGACAGAGACAAAGAATCAGAAAGACAGAGGGATCCATGAGTTAAGATACCAGATCGGTCCTCATGCCAACTCTCTGGAACAGAGTGGTTTTATATTTGTCATTAGATTCTCAATCCTTGGGCACTCTCAGAAAGCACTGCCAAAAGTCCCTACGCCCTCATGACAGGGTAATTAATTAGCTCTGTTGGACCCTGTTGGGTTCTCACAGGAGACAGGAAATAGAAGCGAGAGGAATTCCCTCTCACCAAGGGTGGTTTCAGAGGATTAGACAACACTGGCGGGAGCCTTGATTTGCCCCCAGTCAGGGGAGGATTTACACAGTCAGGAGAGGATCGCATTAAGTCAGTGACAGGATCAACCTTAGAATTTCGAATGAGTATAATACTAGTGATATTGCCGTCTAGTCTCCTTGATAAACATCTATGGAGAACTTGCTATTGCAAGCCAGGTTTTATAAGGTTAAGGGCATTATGGTTTTGCTTTTTACAATTAACACTATAATACTTCTTGAGTAATGTGCATATGATATAGAGATACACTGATCGTTCTTTACTACTGCAGCCCACCTACCTCATCAAGCATTCCTCCCTTCCAGGTACTAACTGACCCCGACCCTGCTTAGCTTCCGAGATCAGAGGATATCAGGTACATTCAGGGTAGGCATGGCTGTAGACTCATCTGGCATTCCTGATTCTCCTTACCTTGTATCTACTTTCTCTTTTGTCGATACCACTTACCATGTAACGTATTATTTAATTTACTGTGTTTATTTATCTTTCTCCAACTGCCAGAATGTGTTCCACAACTCCTTATAATTTTGTACCCCAAGCTGTCTCTTATAATTATTTAATGTCGCCTTTCCAAGTGAGGTGGAAAAACATTGTCTCTCTAGACCTAACATAGTTTAGGGGGCCAGGAAAATCTCCCCTGGGGAAGGGATCTCTGGATGCCGAGGAGTGAAGATGGTGGGTGGGAACTGTACTCCTGTCAAAGGGAATAGCTTATGGGAAGTTCCCAAGATGGGAGAAGGCACAGCCATGTGGCTGAAACATAAAGAGCACAGGCAAGGGGACCCGTAGTAAGGCTGGGGAAGAGAAGGCTCAGGTGATACAGGGCCAGGTAGGCCATGTTAAAAAGTTTAGAATGAGTTCTAAGAATAATAGTAAACATTTGAAAAGTTTTAAGGAGAAAACTGCTAGATCCCAATTTGTGTGCACTAAAGATTGCTCAGGGTACAGAGAGTGGTTTGGGAGAACAGGGCAAGAAGGAATATGGTGAAGTGGTCAGCTGAAGATCTTGCTACCATCTAGACTAGAGGAGAAGGTGGCTTGGGTTAAGCTGGGGCACTAGAGACACACAGGTGAATGAAATAAAAAAAATAATCAGAAGAGCAACAAAGATTTAGTAATTGGGTAGAGTGGGAGTGCTGGGAATGTTAAAAAATTTTTTTTTACAATGTTTAAATCCCTCAAACTAAAATATCCATTTTTCTTGTGCCATCTCCAGCAGCGACAAACAGCTTTCTGTTTACCCTCCTGTTAAATCACCTGCAGCTTCCTCTTCAGTCTTCCCTTGTGAATCCCAGTTGTGTTCTCTCAGCCTTCAGGTGGCCCAGAACCAGACAGATGGTTCTTGAGAATCGCCTCACAATATCTCCTTTTAAAACACCATGCTTAAAGAACAACAAAACCAATACCTTACTATCGATGTAGTAAAAGAAGTTGGGATCCCTAAATATTAACAAATGTCCTTCCTTATTTTTTATTTACTTATTTTTGCCTTTCCAGCTCCTATATATCCTTCAAGACACAATTCAATGTCAGCCTCTTCTAGGAAGACTTTCTAGTTTAGTCAGTCGGCCATTCACAACAGTCATGCTTTGATCTGCCAATAAGTCACACATGCTTACTATCTGAGCATTGATTTGGCGTTTAATTGCAGGCAACATTAAATCATCAATGACAGGAGGGGACAAGGCAATCTCTTAGACCCTTTCTAGTCCATAAGCCTTTCGTGTTCTCATTTTGTCTCTCAAACTTTAAAGTTCTCAGTTAACTTTCTGTGGGTAAATGAGTTATCTTTATTCCAAATTATCAACTACAAGAATGATCAGACTTGTAAGTCTCTGTGGTGCCCATGCCATCTGGCACAGTGCCAAAAGACAACACACGGTAATAGCTGCAATAGTTCCAAAGAGAATGTAGAAGAGGTGATGGAGTTTGCCTCAGCTCTGCTTCCTCCTCCTCTTACTTCTCCACCCTCTATAGTGAAGCCGCACTGAGCACTGAATAGACAATCAGCAAAAACTGGCTATAGTAGGGTTGTCATGTCTTTAAAAGACCCAATAATTAAAGCATAGCCAATTCATAGTCATACTAGAAGGAAAATGAATGAAAAATCAAACTACTCACCCAATTTCAGGTCAATAGTCTCACCCACCCTTTTGCTAAAATTACTAAAAACAAAAGCAAAAACCCACACACAAATAAATAAAACAAAAAACCAACCCCAAATACAGAATACTTTGAGTTTTCCTTTTTTCTCCTCTTCCTATTTTTAGTGGAAACATTTATAAAGGCATAAAGAGCCCAGGATCAAAAGGATGAAGGCAAAAGCAAAGTTTATGCAACATTTACCTACTCATTTAGTACTGACACAACTCTGTGAAGTAGATTGAATTATGAACTGTATTCTGATATGAAAGCAACAGTTATAGAAAGTTTAAGCAGAGTGCCCAGGCTCATACAGGTGGTAAGTGTCAAAGCTAAGACTTAAAACCCAGGTGTCTGATCCCAAAGTCTGTACTTAGTTACTATGTCAATTTCTTCCCCAGAAAAATGAAAAAGGAAGCAAATGGCTTAATCCACATCCTTGGTCATCAGCTTCTGGCTAATGGTCAGTTCACTCTCTGATTCCCTGGTGCTTTTTAGAATCCAAGAAGCATCCAGGGATTGTGATTCCTTGATATAAACCCTCAGTTTTTCCTAATTTTAAAAGAACTGCCACAAGTCATTAATCAAGATACATTCAGTGGCTGTGTTTAGGAGACCTCTCATTCTTTTCCAACCCACTAAAACTGCATACTTCATAGGACTGTAAAATCATTCCAGGGATTTGATGTAATCTTGTGGCCCAATCTGGAATTGGTTAATGTAAGTTAACACTGCAAAAGGCATACATTTGTTGACTGACTGTGCTGATATCTATGAACAAACTTTGGGATGAAGTTAATACCTGTTCCAGTGTTTTAACATATCTTCTTTTCTCTCTGTGCTTTGCTAGCTTGTAACCTACAGAGTCTGGACAGGTTCACTACCAACCTAATGCATCAGCCTGATGTCACTATAATGCCACCAGAATGGCAGGATTTCTTTCCTGGGCCAGCATCAACCCTCATCACCTGAGTAAATGTAACTTTACATCTAGATGAAAGAGCCCCATCTCCATGGGCTGGCGTACTAGTTTTTGAGTCTGACAGGTATGGATCTGGACCCAGGTCACAACTGGAATCAAGTAAGCAGGTTAAGTCCCTGTGACTTGCTGGATTTGTCCATTCTTTTGTACTGGTGTGGGTGTACTGGGGTAATTGTTGTGAGGGGTGAAGTTCATGACATGTGTAGCGTTAAGCATGTGCCAGGTTGTTCTGTAAACATTTGTTGAACGAAAGCCTTTTACACTCTGCCTATAGTGCCATGTTCTCTCTTTGCCCTTTGGTGCCCAGATATTACCGATTAAGGGGAAACTATACTACTCTGCTTAACAAGGAGGGACTGTTTGGAGAACATTAGCAATACTTATTAAACATTTTCCTTACTCATATGGATAAAAAGATTATTACTGAGCTGGGGCTGGTTCCTAGGACACCTAATTTGTTCACATCTATTTTCAGAAAAGCTTTTAGATTCGAATATGAGTTGATTTCACATTTTCCCCCTCACATAGAAACCACAAAGCAGTCAAGCAGGTAGCAGTATGCAGGCTACATTTCAGTTGGTGGAGGCTTTAGAAGGAGGAAATTCATTCTTGAGATTGGAAGAGAAATGTGGATAATGAGATGAGGGGAGCGATGAACCAAACAACAAGAAAAATTAAAAAGCACTTGTGGGTTCTGCCTGAAGCCCTTAATTAACCACATTCTCCACAACACAGAGCCAAGCCATCTGGGCAGCCAGGAAAATATAACAGCGTGTAGAGTTTAGAGATGAGTCAATGCTGGCAAAGTGTTAGGTCAAGCCCCCAAAATTCTAGAAGCCCCAGAAGCAAAAATCAAAAGCCATGGTGAGCTCAAAGCCAGAATGCCCTAAACATCTAAGCTTAATAAACAAAGGAATCTAATGTCCTCAAGTATAGCATAGCAAGCTAAGAACACTTTGCCACAACAGCTCTAAAAGAGGGGAAGAGACAGCTGCAGAAACCTGTATCTATGCTGTTAGCACAAAACTCTCCAGTTCTTCCTCAATAAAGTAAAGCCAGCCCCCAAAATTATTTGCATTGCCCCTGCCCCCGCCCCGGCCCTACCCTCCACTGGAAGCCAGGCACCTTTGTCACTGATTTGTGGATGAGCACAGTTTCTAACCAAAGTATTTAATTTAAGGCCTTTTATATTAGCACATCTGGGTGCAATCCAAAAATCTTACATCAACTTTGTGTTAGCACAAAGGCAAGGCAGGAGATATTCCTGCTGCTTGGGGGAAGAGAAAACACTGTCAGCCTGTGTTTAATCATGCAGATACACCTGGTTGAAAAATGAAAATTGCAACTAACAGAAAGATGGTTTACTGTATACCCAGTATCATATGCTATAACATGAACTAACTTGTTACACCCTCATTCCAGTTCTTTAAGGAGGATATTCTTTTAACCTCATTTTATAGTTGTGGATACGAGGCTCAAAGAGGTTAGGTAACTTGCCTCAGGATGGTTACAGGGCTAACAGGGTACTAAAGCTAGAACATAAACTAGGTCCACTGCGCTCCATGCTACCATGCTGGTTGCTCATCCTGCACAGTGCTTACCCAGGAGAGGCAGGCGATTGCTATTTTAGGAGAATAAATATTCAGTCATTTACCCTAAATTATTAGTGTGCATTAAATGCTCATAATAATGGGGTCTCAAGCTAGGAAGCTATCCCATGAATCACCTAGTCCAAGGACCCATTCTATGCTCAGAGTTTCAGAGAAGGATTTCCATACAGTTTGAACAAGGTAATACTATCCCAGAGAGACAAACAGTCTTGGCATCTGGGAAAATCCCCTAATCAGACACTCTTCACTCTTCCATTTAATAAGTAACATATTTTTTAATGTGAAGGGGTGAATTCGCCACCCCAAAATATGCTTTTTTGGCATAAGGATTACAGTGATTTGACTATTTTCAAGAAACAACAGATATGGAGAAGCTCTGAAGATCAAGTAGAAATTATTCCTTGGTAAGGGCCATTTACATTTATAAGGGAAATCTCCATTTGTAAGGGTAACTCCCTCTCTATATTGGTAGAGAAGGAGGACTAAATTTATAGAAACTCTTATCAATGGAGAAGGCAATGACTTAAATGTACTTAACAATGTTACCCTGGTTTACTGTACATTCCTGGTTACTTCCCATAACTGACCCCTCTCCCTGCCCCCTATGTCTTTCTTTTGTCTTTAGCTGGAAATGGTATTTAAGGTAGTGGCTTGAGCCATTTCAGGGAGTTAGGAGGTATACAGGTTATTAAACTTTTTAAAAAGATTTGGTTTGTTTGTTTATTTTAGAAAGAGAACACGAGTGGGAAGAGCAGATGGAGAGGGAGAGAGTCTCAAGCAATGTGCTGACCATGTGAGACTCCATCTCACAACAGTGGGATCAGACCTGAGCCAAAACCAAGAGTCAGATGCTTAACCAACTGCACCATCTGGGCACCCTGGAGTTATTAAACTTCTGTTTGTTTTTCTCCTAATAATCTGTCTTTTGTTATGGTGGAGAATGGGGAGAACCTAGGAGAGAAGAAAAATAATGTTCCCTATATAAATGCTTCCAAAGTGATAGCCTACGCTAAGTTCTCCAGCACTGCCTAAGAATACCCATAATCACATAGGGCATGCACTATTAATATCCCCATTTTATAGATAAGGAAATTGAGGTTTAGAATGGTTACATAACTTGTCAGAAGTCACACAAGTGAGCCTTAGTGCAAGGATACAAACATAGTGGTCTTCAAGGTACATGGAGACACAAAGTGAAACATAATAAGAAAGAAACAAACAATCCAGTCATGAAATGGGCAAAAGACATGAACAATCATTTCACCAAAGAAGACAGACATGGCCAACAAGCACATGAGAGAAAATGCTCCGCATCACTTGCCATCAGGGAAATACAAATTAAAACCACAATGAGATACCACCTCACACCAGTGAGAATGGGGAAAATTAACAAGACAGGAAACAACAAATTTTGGAGAGGATATGGAGAAAGGGGAACCCTCTTGCACTATTGGTAGGAATGTGAACTGGTGCAGCCACTCTGGAAAACTGTGTGGAGGCTCCTCAAAGAGTTAAAAATAGATCTGCCCTACGACCCAACCATTGCACTGCTGGGGATTTACCCCAAAGATACAGATGCAGTGAAACGCCGGGACACCTGCACCCCGATGTTTATAGCAGCCATGTCCACAATAGCCAAACTGTGGAAGGAGCCTTGGTGTCCATCGAAAGATGAATGGATAAAGAAGATGTGGTCTATGTATATGATGGAATATTACTCAGCCATTAGAAATGACAAATACCCACCATTTGCTTTGACGTGGATGGAACTGGAGAATATTATGCTGAGTGACATAAGTCAATCAGAGAAGGACAAACATTATATGGTCTCATTCATTTGGGGAATATAAAAATTAATGAAAGGGAATAAAGGGAAAGGAGAGAAAATGAGTGAAAATATCAGTGAGGGAGACAAAACATGAGAGACTCCTAACTCTGGGAAACTAACAAGGGGTAGTGGAAAGGGAGGTAGGCAGGGGTGGGGTGGGGTTACTGGGTGATGGGCACTGAGGGGGGCACTTGTTGGGATGAGCACTGGATGTTATGCTCTATGTTGGCAAATTGAACTCCAATAAAAAAATAAAATAAAATAAAATAAAATAAAATAAAATAAAATAAAATAAAATAAAATAAAATAAAAAATAGAATCTTAAAAAAAAAGAAACATAATAAGTAAACCTACTGGGTTCCTACTATTCTCTAGCTTGACATCAGTGGACAGTTGTGCTTATTTGCAAGTTTGTGGAAAGGTATTTAATAACTCAATACTCTCCTTAATCTAAGGCATGCCTAAAGACTTCTCTGGTTTCCCAGAGTCAGAACATCTTGGGGTAACCGAGGTAACATGATAACTACCATGTATTGGGCCAGTATTTGAACACCTGTAATGAAAGAAAACACTCTTACAGCTTATTCCATTTGTGGGCAATGCTGATGATCAGAAAAATCCTACTTATATGCAGCTGACAATGCAATCCAGTTAAAAACCTCCTACTTGTATTTCTTGTAGGTCAAGGGCAAAAAATCATGCTGATGAAGTGACATTACTAAAAAACAAAGTGGCTTAATGCTATTCATTGCAGCACAAGTGATCTTGAAGGAAATTGAGAGACATTCTTTTTCAAGGACAGTCTTAATAGCTGAAGGGGAATGTTTTATATCCAGTCAACCATTCAGCTACAGACAACCTGTCACACTAAAGTGGTTAAAAATTTTTTTAAAAATACTTCAATAACACTTTGAAAGCATGTAAGAGGTTAGGATGAACAAGGAAGCTAAGGCCTTTTTTTTTTTTTTTTTTTTTTTAGAAATCACATTTGCATTTAACTTGAAATTTTTTCCAGTCCTATGATTTTTACATAAATATTTATGAAATCCTGTTGGCTAATTAGATTATAAGCCTTTTATCCAGGAACTTGTCCAATTTTATGCTCTCCATGAAACCTGAGCTCTTTGCTGATCTTGGTTTGGTCCCTGTTAAATAAGCAATTGTTTTAACAGCCTTAAAGTCTACATTTTAAATTCTCACATTTGTTATGCATACTGCATCATGGAACTCATAATCCTTATTTTTGGACAAAAGTTTGAAGACTCAAATCCCATGATAAAATGGATTTCTCATGTGAAAGCTTTTATTCTGACCGAAGAGTAAGACAGTACCAAACGCTCCCAAAACAAAGAGCAAAAAACAAAATCCACACTTGGTATCATCGGCCAGGAAGCATTTTACACAGATGTCTTTATATGGTCCCTACAACCACTCTTGGATGTGGAGATTACCATACTCTTCCACTGTGAAAGAGACTAAGGCACACAGAGGAGGGTAGGTAACCTGTTCAGTATCCCACAGCAACTCAGTAAAAGTAGTTCCCAAGCCATGTCCTCTGATGCAACAGCACTTCTTTAGTTATAGATGAAGGCTAGCCCACAACTACCTAAAGGGGAATAAACCACTCTGTCCTTGTTCCACACATTTCTAGAAGGCTCAATCTCTCCCCAGGTATGCACTTTAGGAGGCCTTTTCACTTACATGGAGTACCTCACTCCAACTTCTATTTTATTTATTTTTATTTTTATTTTTATTTTTATTTTTATTCATGAGAGAGGCAGAGACACAGGCAGAGGGAGAAGCAGGCTCCATGCAGGAAGCCGGACGTGGGACTCAATCCCAGGAAATCAGGATCAGGCCCTGGGCTGAAGGCGGTGCTAAACCGCTGAGCCACCCAGGCTGCCCCCAACTTCTTATCCCACAAGGTAGTACTATCATTACCAGATTTTTCTTGGTACAGAAAGACCAGCATTTTGTTCTGGTACCTTCCTATTCATGTCACAGTAAGCAAAATAATTTCTACCTGTAAAGTCCCTTAGTCTTGAAGGTCTAGCTCTCAGTACCCAGAAAGGAAAGTGGAAAGACTCAACTATCAATGCACAACTTGAAGCATGATGGCTGTTCATGTTAATCAGTTCAATCCCTAACAACATCCCCTTTCCCATGGTAAATAAGCTCCACATGATATTCCCTTGAGCTTGTTCACGAAGGTGACCACTTTATCATCCTCATTCCCCTGAACTCTTTGCTCTTTTGCACTGCACTGAAGACTTACCACCTCTTCCCATTTGTCTCTCTTTAACCTTTCTCTTCTGTTCCACAAACTGTTACTTCTTCACAGGAATTTCAAAAATATTTTGAAGACTGTGCTGATATCAAAGTAACATATGTGCTGATGTCAAAGACAACTATGAGTTTATGACACCACCAGCAGGCTCTCATTTCACCTCTCCTCACTTCCATGTCCCACTCTTCAGAGGCAATCACTTTTAGTGATATTTAGTAACCAGATTCACACATTAAAGGGGAAAATAAACTAATCAATATCATTATGGAGGAGGAAAAAGTTGTTTTCGGTTTGGTCACAATCCCAGAGAAGTCCCTCCACATAAGAGTTATGTTAGTACAGCCTGAACTACCACTCAAATCTTTCACACCAAGACAACTCAGAATAGGATGAATATGAGATCAATGTCTATATTTAAGTTTTTATAATAAGAGAACCCAAATATTGTATGACTTGCACTAAGGATATGAATTCTGAAAGGGGGGTTAATGCCTTTAATTTCATTCCTTAATTACCTAGACTATCTCATTAATGATTTTTAAAAAAGAGATTTATTATTTATTAATGAGAGACACACAGAGAGAGGCAGAGACATAGAGGGAGAAGCAGGCGCCCTGCAGGGATCCTGATGTGGGACTCAATCCCAAGATCCTGCCTGAGCTGAAGGCAGACACTCAACCACTGAGCCACCCAGGCACCCCTCATTTATGATTTTGAATTTCTATGTACTCAGTTACATAAACTTGATTTTTCACACTGAAATTCCACTTCTAGGTGTTCTTACAAAATCAGTTATGAGATGGCAAATAAGACTTACTTCTACTGAAAATGGAGTCAGGCATCATCAAGATTATCAATTATATATGTAAGATGGGGGAAATGAAGTTTTTATCTTATAGATTCCTATCTAGATACATTTTTAACTCTTAAATTCAGGATATATGACAAAGATACGAACCATAGTTTAGCATACACACACCTACTGCATGAAAGGCAATGGAGAGTCCATTCAATCCTATGCTTCCATTCACTTAGCAGAAGAGTCAATCTTCAAGCTAGAGAGGCTGTTCCTGCCCAGGACACATCCCTTAAGCCTTACTGCTTCCAATGGTCTGTCCCAACTCCCAGCTCTGCAGTACTTACAACATCTCTTTACCTGGGGACATTTTACCTTAAGCAAAGAATAATGGCTCAGCTACCTACAACGCAGGCTGAAAGTACCAGGAAATTAAAACTCTTGGCTCCTGACCTTTTACCTTAACTCCGCCTCAAGGACTTCCTGTGATGGACTAGATTTTTGCTACAATGTTATTTACAGGTAGAGATTCTTTATATTAGATTCAGACTTTATTGTTTGGGAGTAGAGCTCCCAGATATTTCTGATCATCAGCTAGGTTTGAGAACCACTGTTTTTTCCAAATCGAAGTTATTTTAATATAAATATATTGACTGTATTCCTAATTTAGAGCAAGATGAACAGTGTGGGGACTGTCAACATAAATGCCTTGAAACTAAAATCAAAACCTTTCAACACTCAGAAGTGTGCTCTTTACTCAGTTATTCAACACTTATTCATCACCTACTAGATTCCTGACCTGTGTGCTAAGGACATAAAAATGAATGATAAATCATCCCAGTCCTGGAGAACTCTGATTGAAAGGCAGACAGATAGGCAAACAGATAAAACACAATACAATGTGAAGTATGCTATTAAAACATTTTTATTGGGGTGTCTGGGTAGTTCAGTCAGTTAAGCGCCCAACTCTTGAACTCAGCACAGGTTTTGATTTCAGGCTTGCGAGTTTAAGCCCCACATTGGGCTCCATGCTGAGCATGGAGCTTACTTAAAAAATGTTTTATCATGTGTCATGATAGCACATATTTTTTATAAGGGGAAAATGGGACATTAAACTTTAGTTCATTCATTCATTTGTTTCCATAATACTTAGTAGAGCCAGGCCCTTTACATTATTCTCAGTATATGTTATTTTTATTATAACAGAGCGATACATGATAATTTCAAAAGAAAAAAAAAAGAGTCTCAGAAGTAGCCCTCAACCAATGTCTGATGGCAGCTCGGATAAAAATAGCCCAGCTCCCCCATTCCTTGGATGAGAAAACTGAGGCATACATTTTACAGTTCCATAAACTTTCCCCATAGGGTTAAGCTCCAGTCATTCAGTGGTAGTTGGCTTAAGTTTATCCTTTATTGGCTGTCTTCCTCCCCTGTCCCACTTCCCCACTCCCTCCTACTATTTTCTGTGCTTTCCAAAGAAAGTACTTGTGCTTGCTTTGTCTCACAGCATGTTTCTAGAGACATCCAAACTAAGATGAAGCCCAGTTCCTCTGCTTGAGTTCGAGTCATCTCTCCTCCACTGGTTTCCTTTTCTTCCTAGAAGCTGACCTTCTTTTGGTCTATGAGAAACTCTCTTGCAGCCTTTCCTAGTCATCTTTCCAACTCTCCCTTTCCCCTTCCTTTTCATCCAATCTAAAGAGTGCTCTACAGGTTTTAATTTTCTCACCTTTATCAGTTGTAACCTGGCTTTTTATCCATTTGTCTCTATTGATGCTCTTTTCATCAACTGTCAACAGTGACTTTGTAAATGCCAAACCTAACGAGTTTCTGTCCTTCTATTTTTCTACACTGCAGAAACCACCTTCTCTAAATTTCATTTACCTTGACTTTTGGGACATCACTCTCTTATTTATTTATTTGTTTGACATCACTCTTAAACTTTTCTCTTATATTTCTGCCTTTGCAGCCTGCTTTCCTGAATTCCATTCTTCTGCAAAACGTTTACTTAAACATTGATGCTTCCCAGGATTCTCTTCTGACTTCTCTTTTCACCACAAATGCTCCTTCTGAGTAATTTCATTTATCCTTATGGCTTTAACCATCATAATATGCTAACAATGCTTAAATCCACATCCTCAGGATGGACCATTCTCCTGAATTTAGACACATATCTTCCACTCCACTGGCCATTTCCTGAAGGTTCACAGGCATCTAAATTTCATGCATCCATTACTGAACTCAAGAATTTTAACCCAAATCTCCTATATTATGCATCTTAGTGAAACCTTCATATTCTTACCCCATCCTTTTTCTTGGGGATTATAACCTAGCAATTAACAAATCCTAGGAATTTTGCCTCCTACATATTCCTCAAATGCATTCTCTCCTTTCCTTCTCCATTATCACAGAAAAAAAAATCAAATAAGGTGAAAACCAAAACTGTAAATTGGATTAGGTACTTAGATTTTGGTATTTCAACCTTGTCATTAGGTTTCTTATCTCTAGGCTTTATTTTACTCATCAATCCATCCGTAAGACTTCTACCAAACGATCTTTCCATAAGTGGGACCATGTCAGGCTCATCAGTGTATAAAAAGTTTAAGCTTCTTTAGGTGTCTTTAAGGGACCTTTATTATCTTAAAGGCTATTGTTGGCCATTCAGAATCACCGCTAGTTGTTTGCAAATTCTAGGCAGTGGTTCTCCTTTGTTTTTTGAACTCCGGTTGTTTGCTCTGTCTGGAAAGCCTTACTCTCTCCTTATCTGCCCCTTCCCAGCCTATTCATTTAATAAAACCTCCACTGGTTTCCATGAATTTTTAAATTTTTTTCTTTAATTTCCCGGTTGACCCATTCATTTTTTAGTAGGATGCTCTTTAGCTTCCCTGTATTTGAGTTCTTTCCAAATTTCCTCTTGTGATTGAGTTCCAGTTTCAAAGCATTGTGGTCTGCACATATGCAGGGAATGATCCCAGTATTTTGGTCCCTTGAAATCTGATTTGTGACCCAGTATGTGATCTATTCTGGAGAATGTTCCATGTGTACTTGAGAAAGATGTGTATTCTATTGCTCTGGGATGGAATGTTCTGAATGTATCTGTGAAGTCATCTGACCCAGTGTTTCATTCAATGTCCTTGTTTCCTTGTTGATCTTCTGCTTAGATAATCTGTCCATTTACAGTGAATGGTGTGTTAAAGTCCCCTACTATTATTGTATTACTAATGTGTTTCTTTAATATTGTTATTAATTGGCTTATATAACTGGTTGCTCCCTTGTTAGGGGCATAAATATTTACAATTGTTAGATCTTTTCATTGAATAGACCCTTTAACTATGACGTAGTATCCTTCCTCATCTCTTATTAGAGTTTTTGGTTTAAAATCTAATTTGTCAAAAAAAAAATCTAATTTGTCTGATATAAGGATCACCACCCCGGCTTTCTTTTGATGTCCATTAGCATGATAAATGGTTCTCTACCCCCTCATTTTCAGTCTGAAGATGTCCTTAGGTCTAAAATGAGTCTCCTATAGACAGTCTATAGATGGGTCTTGCTCTTTTATCCAATCTGATACCCTGAGACTTTTGAGTGGGGCATTAGCCCATTTATATTCAGAATAACTATTGAAAGATATGAATTTAATGCCATTGTATTACCTGTAAAGTCACTGTTTTTGTATATTGTCTATGTTCTTTTCTGGTCTATGTTACTTTGGGCTCTCTCTTGGCTTAAAGGATCCCATTTAATATTTTTTGTAGGGCTGGTTTGATGATCACAAACTCTTAGTTTCTGTTTGTCCTTGATGCTTTTTATCTCTCCTTCTATTTTGAATGAGATCCTAGCTGGATAAAGTATTCTTGGATGCATATTTTTCTCATTTAGCACCCCAAATATATCATGCCAGTGTTTTCTGGCTTGTCAGGTCACTGTGGATAGGTCTGCAGTCAGTCTAATGTTTCTACCTTTGTAGGTTAAAACCCTGTCCTGAGACGCTTTCAGGATTTTCTCTTTTTCTCTGAGATTTGTAAGTTTCGCTATTATATGTCAGGATGTTGACCTATTTTTATTGATTTGGAGGGAGGTTCCTCTGTGCCTCCTGGACTTGGTTGTCTGTTTCCTTCCCCAGATTAGGGAAGTTCTCTGTTGTAATTGCTCCAATATACCTTCTGCCCCTCTCTCTCTTTCCTTTTCTTCTGGGATCCCAATTATTCTAATATTGTTATGCTTTATGGTATCACTTATCTCTCAACTTCTCCCCTAGTGATCCATCCAGTAGTTGTTTATCTCTTTTTCTCAGCTTCTTTATTCTCCATTTTGTCTCCTAGACCACTAATTCTCTCTTCTGCCTCATTTATCCTAGCACTTAGAGCCTTCATTTTTTATTGCATCTCATTAATAGCCTTTTTGATTTCAGCTTGAAAAAATTCATAGAAACAAATGAAAATGAAAGCACAACTGTTCAAAACCTTTGGGGTGCAGCAAAGGCAGTCCTAAGAAGGAAGTAAATAGCAATACAAGCCTTTCTCAAACAAAACAAAACAAAACAAAACAAAACAAAACAAAACACCACACATACACACACAAAAACAAGAAATCACTCAAATACACAACCTAACTTTATACCTAAAAGAAGTTAGAGAAAGAATAGTAAATAAAGCCTAAACCCAGCAAAAGAAGAGAAATAATAAAGATTAGAGCAGAAATCAGTGAAGTAGAAACCAAAGAACAGTAGAACAGATCAATGAAACTAAGAGCTGGTTCTGTGAGAGAATTAGTAAGACTGAGAAACCCTGGCCCGACTTATCAAAAAGAAAAGGGAAAGGACCCAAATAAATAAAATCATGAATAAAAGAGGAGAGATCACAACAAATACTGAAGAAATATAACAATTATAAGACCATATTATGAGTGGGCACCTGGGTGGCTCAGTTGGTTAAATGTCTACCTTCAGCTCAGGTTGTGATCCCAGAGTCTTGGGATAGAGTCCCACATCAACCTCCCTGCTCCACAGGGAGCCTACTTCTCCTGTCTCTGCCTCTCTCTCTCTCTCTCTCATAAATAAATTAAATCTTTAAAAAAAGAACATATTTTGAACAACTACATATCAACAAATTAGGTAATCAGCAATGGATGCATTCCTAGAGACCTATAAACCACCAAAACTGAAACAAGAAGAAAGAGAAAATCTGAACTCATAACCAGCAAGGAAATTGAAGCAGTAATCAAAAAATCTCCCAACAAACAAGAATTCAGGGCCAGATGGCTTCCCAGGGGAATTCTATCAAACATTTAAAGAAGTATTAAAACTTATTCTTCTGAAGCTGTTTCAAAAAATAGAAATGGAAGGAAAACTTCCAAGTGCTTTCTATGAGGACAGCACTGCCTAGATCACAAAATCAGACAAAGATCCCACCAAAAAGAATTACAGACCAATATCCCTAATGAACATGGATGCAAAAACTGTCACCAAAATACTAGCCAATAGGATCCAAGAGTACATTAAAAAATTATTCACTACAACCAAGTGGGATTTATTCCTAGGCTGTAAAGATGGTTCAACATCTGCAAATGAATCAATGTGATACACCACATTAACAGAAGAAAGGACAAGAACCATATGGTCCTCTCAATAGATGCAGAAAAAGCATTGACAAAGTACAGCATACTTTCTTGATTAAAACTATTCACAGTGTACGGATAGAGGGAACATACCTCAAAAGTATAAAAGCCATATATAAAAATCTCAGAGCAAATATCATTCTCAATGGGAAAAAACTAAGAGCTTTTCCCCTAAGGTCAGGAACACAGCAGAGATGTCCACTATCACCACTGCTGTTTAACATGGTACTAGAAGTCCTAGCCTCAGCAATCAGACAACAATAAATAAATAAAAGGCATCCAAATCAGCAAGGAAAAAGTCAAACTCTCATTCTTTGCAGATGATATGATATTATATAAGGAAAACCCAAAAGACTTGATCCCCAAATTGCTAAACTCATACAGGAATTCAGTAAAGTGGCAGGATATAAAAATCAATACACAGAAATCAGTTGCACTTTTATACACTAACAATGAAATAGAAGAAAGAGAAATTAAGGAGTCAGTCTCATTTACAATTGCATCAAAAACCATAAGATACCTAAGAATAAACATAACCAAGGAGGCAAAAAGATCTGTACTCAGAAAACTATAACACTCATGAAAGAATTGAGGAGACACAAAGAAATGGAAAAATGTTCAATGCTCATGGATTGGAAGAACAAATATTGTTAAAATGTCTAGGCTACCTATAGCAATCTATATATTCAATGCAATCCCTATCAAAATGCTATCAACTTATTGGAACAAATAATCCTAAAATTTGTATAGAACCAGAAAAGACCCCAAATAGCCAAAGGGATGCTGGAAAAGAAAACAAAACTGGTGGCATCACAATTCCAGACTTTAAGCGCTATTACAAAGCTATAACCATCAAGACAGTATGGCACTGGCACAAAAAAAGATACATAGATCAATGGAACAGAATAGAGAACCCAAAAATGGACCTTTGACTCTATGGTCAACTCATCTTCAACAAAGCAGGAAAGAATATCCAATGGAAAAAGGACAGTCACTCCAACAAATGGTGTTAGGAAAATTGGACAGCCACAAGCAGAAGAATGAAACTGGACCATTTCCTCACACCACGCACAAAAATAGACTCAAAATGGATGAAAGGCCTATATGTGAGACAGGAATCCATTAAAATACTAGAGGAGAACATAGGCAGCAACCTCTTTGATGTCAGCTGCAGCAAATTCTTGTTAGACACATCTCCAAAGGCAAGGGAAACAAAGGCAAAAATGAACTGTTGGGACTTCATCAAGATAAAGTTTTTGCAGAGCAAAGAAAACAGTCAACAAAAAGAAAAAGTAGGGACCCCTGGGTGGCTCAGCGGTTGAGTATCTGCCTTTGGTTTAGGGCATGATCCCAGAGTCCTGGGATGAGTCCCACATCAGGTTTCCTGCATGGAGGAGCCTGCTTCTTCCTCTGCCTGTGTCTCTGCCTCTCTCTCTGTCTCTCATGAATAAATAAAATCTTAAAAAAAAAACTAATCTACAGAATGGGAGAAGATATTTGCAAATGATATATCAGATAAAGGGCTAGTATCCAAAATCTATAAAGAACTTATCAAACTCAGCACCCAAAGAACAAATAATCCAACCAAGAAATGAGCAGAAGACATGACCAGACATTTCTCCAAAGAAGACAGACAAATGGCCAACAGACACGTGAAAAACTGTTCAACATCACTGGACATCAGGGAAATACACATCAAAACCACAGTGAGTGATAGTGAGTGATACATCACCTCACACCAGTTAGAATGGCTAAAATTAGTATGTCAGGAAATGACAGATGCTGGCAAGGATGTGAAGAAAGGAAAACCTTCTTATACTGTTGGTGGGAATGCAAGCTAGTGCAGCCACTCTGGAAAACAATGTGAAGGTTCCTCAAAAAGTTGAAAAATAGAGCTACCCTATGACCCACCAAATGTACAACTGGGCATTTACCCCAAAGATACAATGTAGTGATCTGAAGGGGCACCTGTACCCCAGTGTTTCTAGCATCAATGTCTACAATAGCCAAACTATGGAAAAAGCCCAGATGTCCATCAATGGATGAGTGGATAAAAAAGATGTGGGGTATGTGGGGTGTGTGTGTGTGTGTGTATATACACACATATAAACAATGGACTACTACTCAGCCATTAAAAAAATGAAACCTAGCCATTTGCAATGACATGGATAGAACTACAGGAAATTATGCTAAGTGAAATAAGTCAATCAAATAATTATGATCTAGCTCATATGTGGCACTTAAGAAACAAAACAGAGGATCATAGGGGAACAGAGGAAAAAGTAAAGATGAAATCAGAGAGGGAAACAAACCATAAAACACTCTTAACCATAGGAAACAAACTGCAGGTCGCTGGTGGTGGGGGGTGGGAAATGGGGTGATATACTGAGCACTGGGTATTATAGAAGTCTGATAAATCACTGACCTCTACCTCTGAAACCAATAATACATTATATGTTAATTAATTGATTTAAATAAAATTAAAACAAAAACAAAATCCAATCTCCATTGGGTGACCCCTGTGTGTGCTTCCCAAATTCTACAAGACAGAGTTTATCATTAAGTTTTTTGGCACTACTTCTGTTCCTTGTATATAACTCTTCTAGTGTGTGTATGTGTCACACCAAGTTCTATTACTTCTGCGGTTATATTTCTTAGTAGATGGCAAACCTGTCCACCCACAACAAACTCAGAGTCCCCATCAGATGCTAATAGTAGGGCCGTCTACCGTTTTGAAACACTTCATGTTTTGAATTTCTATCTTCCCTTCTATAGCTGTCCCATGAGGTAAGTTAGAGTCCTTTTGTTCATTGCTATAATCCCACTACCAAGCATTGTCTTTGTTAGATGACATATTTAATAAATATTTGTGGATTAATTGGCTTACTCTTTGAAGACAGGGCCTACATTTTAGTTATCTCCTTACCCCAGTTCATAATAGTGCCCAGAAGAGACATCAATAAATGTTTATCTGAGTGTCCGTTGCCTTTCCAAACAGCATGGAAAATAAGCAAATAGACTATTTTCTGACAGCTAAAATAAAGGAGAGATGATGAGATTTCCTAAAGATTTTATTTATTTCTCTGAAAGAGAAACAGAGAGAGCACAAATAGGGGAGGGAAGGAGCAGAGGGAGAGGGAAAGGCAGACTCCCTGCTGAGCAGGAAGCCTGATTCAAGGCTCCATACTAGGATCCTGAGATCATGACCTCAGCCAAAGACAGATGCTTAACCAACTGACCCACCCATGAACCCCACGAATTCTCATTATCAACATAATTCTGCATTTCTGCCTGTTCATCATTATTTTAGAAATAAATATCAATTCAACAAGTCCAGTGGTGAGTTAAACCAGGGTTGGCAAGCAGATTGCTTTTGTCATACCATCTTTTTTTTTTTAAGATTTTATTTATTTATTTATGGGAGACACACAGAGAGAGAGAGAGACATAGGCAGAGGGAGAAGCAGGCTCCCTGTGGGGAATCCGAAGTGGGGCTCGATCCCAAGACCCCGAGATCATGTCCTGAGCCTAAGGCAGACGCTCAACCACTGAGCCACCCAGGCATCTTGTCATACCATCTTAAATACATTTATAGTAGATGCTTTAAGTTTTATTTTGGGAAAGATTCTGAGTCCATGCATGATTTCATTATAGAGTGTATAAAGATGAATTAGCACTCAATCATGGACTCAGCAAGAAATAGCAGCATATGTGTTACATAGTCGCCATCCCTATAAACCAAAGGTGGGAGCTGACAAGTAGTACAGCCACACAAAAACTTCCCTGGTACGTAGTCAAGCACTTATCCACAATGTTTGGGAACCTGACAATTAGCCCATTACTAATTAGGATGTTGCTCTGCTATGTGGTCTGATTATACAATATTTTAAAGTAACAAGTCCTTAGCTCTTATTTCTCCAATAGTTAATATCTTCCTCTGATTAAAACACATGAGCAGGGGCACTTGGGTGGCTCAGTCAGCTGCCTTCAGCTTAGGTCATGACCTCAGGGTCCTGGGATTGAGCCCCACTTCAGGCTCCCTGCTCAACAGAGAATCTGCTTCTCCCTTTCCCTCAGTGTTCTTCCTCACTCTCTCTCAAGTAAATAAATAAAAATCTTTAGAAAAATAATTTTAAAGAACATGAACATATTTTCCTTTTAAAATGACTACAAATAGGGGGATCCCTGGGTGGCGCAGCGGTTTAGCACCTGCCTTTGGCCCAGGACGTGATCCTGGAGACCCGGGATCGAATCCCACATCAGGCTCCCGGTGCATGGAGCCTGCTTCTCCCTCTACCTGTGTCTCTGCCTCTCTCTCTCTCTCACTGTGTGCCTATCATAAATAAATAAAAATTTAAAAAATAATAAAAATAAAATGACTACAAATATTTGAAACCAAATAAATAAAAAAGCTTTTGGGTATTCCAGCAAGTAAGTTTCTTAGGATGACTCAGATTCATATAAATTCTATTCTATAGTTAATACTACCACCTTATATTTAAATATGGTCTTATATTCTTAAAGTTGTTCCACATCCATTGTTCCATCTGAGAAGGGTTCCAAAGAATTACATAGCCAACTCATAATGGTAACAAATAGCTATGACTTTTGGTGTTATCTAGTTCATAGAATATTTTCTATTATCCACACATGGCTTTCTTTTCATCTGATTTGACCTTTCAAAACATACCATCTGGACCTTTGCTTAAAGATGTAAAAGTGTTTCCATTTTACTCTGTTCTTGTGAATACCACAAACACATACACACATTATTAAAGAAAAAAACCTCCATTTAGTTGAAAATGGCAAAGCTGCACCAACTATGAAGCATAACCTGCCAGTACTGTGAAATCCACAGAACTCAAGTGGGAGGTAGATTTTACCAAGATCAAGAGCCATTGCCTTGAAGGTCTGTTGAAAAGTTATTTTGTTTGAAACAATGAGATATGGGGGCCCTGGCAGGTCATAAACAAAGCAGATTATGTCCCTTACATTCTCTCTCTCTCTCTCACTCTTTCTCAAATAAAATCTTAAAAAAAAAAAAAAAAGTCACTCACTTGAGGCTCTTGTATAAGAGCTAAAAAACCAAAGCAAGCAAATTAAACAAAACAAAACCCACAAAAGAAAAAATAGATTAAAACCATGTAACAGAAAAAGAACAACCCAATAAAAAAGGAAGGATTCAGACAAATAAATCTCATTAGAGATACAGGATTTCAAATGGGCAATTATTATTGAGACTATAGGAGGTAAAAAGAGTTGGCAGCACTCAAAGAAATGTGAAAGAAAAATAAAAGCATGACAAATGAAAGCCTTATTAAAAGCACAAATATAAAATAGATAAAACAAAGCCGGAGATATAGTAGAGAGGCTTGAAATGACCAAGGCAAGGTAAGGAAGAACAAAGATATTATAAGGAAGATGACAGATGAAGGCAAAGGGCATCTGACATACCTACAATTGGTGTTCTTGAAAGAGAACAGAAAATGGAATAAAAGTAGTCAATGATATAACAGAAGAAAATCCTTGGATTAAAGATTTGAAACTACGGATAAAAAAGACATACCCTTTCCTAAGAACATCGATAAAGTACTGGTGAAGTTGCACTGCAAAGATAAAAGTCCTAGAGACAGTTGTGAAAAAGTTAAAAAATTATATTGACCTCTGATTTTTTATTAGCAAAATTAAATATGTATTATGGTGGAATAATATAAATACAATTCTAAAGAGAAAATAAAATCCAAGAATCCGGCGGGACCCGGAGCAGCTCAGAGGGGCTTGGGCGGCGGCTCCGCGGAGGGGGCTGCGCGGCCCCGGGAGCAGCTCGGGGGGGCTCGGGCAGAGGAAGAGGCTCCATGCGGAGGGGGCTGCGCGGTTCCAGGAGCAGCTCGGAGGGGCTCGGGCGGCGGCTCCGCGGAGGGGGCTGCGCGGCCCGGGAGCGCGAATCCACCAGCGCAGGCCCCGGAGCACAGGGCGCCGGGACACAGCCCAGGATCCCGCCTCCCCCGGGACAGGCAGAGGCCGGGAGGGCCCAGGACAGCGAGGACGCTCCTGCCCCAGCTGAGCAGATCAGCGGCCCCGCCCGGAGCCTCCAGGCCCTGCAGACCGAGAGCTCCAGAGTTCCTGCGGGAGCTGAATCCAGGTTTCCAGAGCTGCCCCGCCACTGGGGCTGTTCCTCCTGCGGCCTCACGGGGTAAACAACCCCCACTGAGCCCTGCACCAGGCAGGGGCACAGCAGCTCCCCCAACTGCTAACACCTGAAAATCAGCACAACAGGCCCCTCCCCCAGAACACCAGCTAGACGGACAAGTTCCAGGGGAAGCCAAGGGACTTAAAGTACACAGAATCAGAAGATACTCACCCGTGGTTCTTTTTGTTTTGTTTTGTTTTGCTTTTTGATTTGTTTCCTTCCCCCATCCCCCTTTTTTCTCCTTTCTTTCTTTTTCTTTCTCTTTTTCTTCTTTTTTTTTTTTCGTTTTTTTCTTCCTTTTTTTTCTCTCTTTTCTTTCCTTCTTTCTCTCCTCTCTTTTTCTCCTTTTCCCAATACAACTTGCTTTTGGCCACTCTGCACTGAGCAAAATGACTAGAAGGAAAACCTCACCTCAAAAGAAAGAATCAGAAACAGTCCTCTCTCCCACAGAGTTACAAAATCTGGATTACAATTCAATGTCAGAAAGCCAATTCAGAAGCACTATTATACAGCTACTGGTGGCTCTAGAAAAAAGCATAAAGGACTCAAGAGACTTCATGACTTCAGAATTTAGATCCAATCAGGCAGAAATTAAAAATCAATTGAATGAGATGCAATCCAAACTAGAAGTCCTAACGACGAGGGTTAACGAGGTGGAAGAACGAGTGAGTGACATAGAAGACAAGTTGATAGCAAAGAGGGAAACTGAGGAAAAAAGAGACAAACAATTAAAAGACCATGAAGATAGATTAAGGGAAATAAACGACAGCCTGAGGAAGAAAAACTTACGTTTAATTGGGGTTCCCGAGGGCGCCGAAAGGGACAGAGGGCCAGAATATGTATTTGAACAAATTCTAGCTGAAAACTTTCCTAATCTGGGAAGGGAAACAGGCCTTCAGATCCAGGAAATAGAGAGATCCCCCCCTAAAATCAATAAAAACCGTTCAACACCTCGACATTTAATAGTGAAGCTTGCAAATTCCAAAGATAAAGAGAAGATCCTTAAAGCAGCAAGAGACAAGAAATCCCTGACTTTTATGGGGAGGAGTATTAGGGTAACAGCAGACCTCTCCACAGAGACCTGGCAGGCCAGAAAGGGCTGGCAGGATATATTCAGGGTCCTCAATGAGAAGAACATGCAACCAAGAATACTTTATCCAGCAAGGCTCTCATTCAAAATGGAAGGAGAGATAAAGAGCTTCCAAGACAGGCAGCAACTGAAAGAATATGTGACCTCCAAACCAGCTCTGCAAGAAATTTTAAGGGGGACTCTTAAAATTCCCCTTTAAGAAGAAGTTCAGTGGAACATTCCACAAAAACAAGGACTGAATAGATATCATGATGACACTAAACTCATATCTCTCAATAGTAACTCTGAATGTGAACGGGCTTAATGACCCCCATCAAAAGGCGCAGGGTTTCAGACTGGATAAAAAAGCAGGACCCATCTATTTGCTGTCTACAAGAGACTCATTTTAGACAGAAGGACACCTACAGCCTGAAAATAAAAGGTTGGAGAACCATTTACCATTCGAATGGTCCTCAAAAGAAAGCAGGGGTAGCCATCCTTATATCAGATAAACTAAAATTTACCCCGAAGACTGTAGTGAGAGATGAAGAGGGACACTATATCATACTTAAAGGATCTATCCAACAAGAGGACTTAACAATCCTCAATCTATATGCCCCGAATGTGGGAGCTGCCAAATATTTAAACCAATTATTAACCAAAGTGAAGAAATACTTAGATAATAATACACTTATACCTGGTGACTTCAATCTAGCTCTTTCTATACTCGATAGGTCTTCTAAGCACAACATCTCCAAAGAAACGAGAGCTTTAAATGATACACTGGACCAGATGGATTTCACAGATATCTACAGAACTTTACATCCAAACTCAACTGAATACACATTCTTCTCAAGTGCACATGGAACTTTCTCCAAAATAGACCACATATTGGGTCACAAATCGGGTCTGAACTGACACCAAAAGATTGGGATCGTCCCCTGCATATTCTCAGACCATAATGCCTTGAAATTAGAACTAAATCCCAACAAGAAGTTTGGAAGGACCTCAAACATGTGGAGGTTAAGGACCATCCTGCTAAAAGATGAAATGGTCAACCAGGAAATTAAGGAAGAATTAAAAAGATTCATGGAAACTAATGAGAATGAAGATACAACTGTTCAAAATCTTTGGGATGCAGCAAAAGCAGTCCTAAGGGGGAAATACATCGCAATACAAGCATCCATTCAAAAACTGGAAAGAACTCAAATACAAAAGCTAACCTTACACATAAAGGAGCTACAGAAAAAACAGCAAATAGATCCTACACCCAGGAGAAGAGGAGTTAATAAAGATTCGAGCAGAACTCAACGAAATCGAGACCAGAAGAACTGTGGAACAGATCAACAGAACCAGGAGTTGGTTCTTTGAAAGAATTAATAAGATAGATAAACCATTAGCCAGCCTTATTAAAAAGAAGAGAGAGAAGACTCAAATTAATTAAATCATGAATGAAAAAGGAGAGATCACTACGAACACCAAGGAAATACAAATGATTTTAAAAACATATTATGAACAGCTATACGCCAATAAATTAGGCAATCTAGAAGAAATGGACGCATTCCTGGAAAGCCACAAACTACCGAAACTGGAACAGGAAGAAATAGAAAACCTGAACAGGCCAATAACCAGGGAGGAATTGAAGCAGTCATCAAAAACCTCCCAAGACACAAGAGTCCAGGGCCAGATGGCTTCCCAGGGGAATTTTATCAAACGTTTAAAGAAGAAACCATACCTATTCTCCTAAAGCTGTTTGGAAAGATAGAAAGAGATGGAGTACTTCCAAATTTGTTCTATGAGGCCAGCATCACCTTAATTCCAAAACCAGACAAAGACCCCACCAAAAAGGAGAATTACAGACCAATATCCCTGATGAACATGGATGCAAAAATTCTCAACAAGATACTAGCCAATAGGATCCAACAGTACATTAAGAAAATTATTCACCATGACCAAGTAGGATTTATCCCCGGACACAAGGCTGGTTCAACACCCGTAAAACTATCAATGTGATTCATCATATCAGCAAGAGAAAAACCAAGAACCATATGATCCTCTCATTAGATGCAGAGAAAGCATTTGACAAAATACAGCATCCATTTCTGATCAAAACTCTTCAGACTGTAGGGATAGAGGGAACATTCCTCAACATCTTAAAAGCCATCTACGAAAAGCCCACAGCAAATATCATTCTCAATGGGGAAGCACTGGGAGCCTTTCCCCTAAGATCAGGAACAAGACAGGGATGTCCACTCTCACCACTGCTATTCAACATAGTACTGGAAGTCTAGCCTCAGCAATCAGACAACAAAAAGACATTAAAGGCATTCAAATTGGCAAAGAAGAAGTCAAACTCTCCCTCTTCGCCGATGACATGATACTCTACATAGAAAACCCAAAAGTCTCCACCCCAAGATTGCTAGAACTCATACAGCAATTTGGTAGCGTGGCAGGATACAAAATCAATGCCCAGAAGTCAGTGGCATTTCTATACACTAACAATGAGACTGAAGAAAGAGAAATTAAGGAGTCAATCCCATTTACAATTGCACCCAAAAGCATAAGATACCTAGGAATAGACCTAATCAAAGATGTAAAGGATCTATACCCTCAAAACTATAGAACACTTCTGAAAGAAATTGAGGAAGACACAAAGAGATGGAAAAATATTCCATGCTCATGGATTGACAGAATTAATATTGTGAAAATGTCAATGTTACCCAGGGCAATATACACGTTTAATGCAATCCCTATCAAGATACCATGGACTTTCTTCAGAGAGTTGGAACAAATTATTTTAAGATTTGTGTGGAATCAGAAAAGATCCCGAATAGCCAGGGGAATTTTAAAAAAGAAAACCATATCTGGGGGCATCACAATGCCAGATTTCAGGTTGTACTACAAAGCTGTGGTCATCAAGACAGTGTGGTACTGGCACAAAAACAGACACATAGATCAGTGGAACAGAATAGAGAACCCAGAAGTGGACCCTGAACTTTATGGTCAACTAATATTCGATAAAGGAGGAAAGACTATCCATTGGAAGAAAGACAGTCTCTTCAATAAATGGTGCTGGGAAAATTGGACATCCACATGCAGAAGAATGAAACTAGACCACTCTCTTTCACCATACACAAAGATAAACTCAAAATGGATGAAAGATCTAAATGTGAGACAAGATTCCATCAAAATCCTAGAGAAGAACACAGGCAACACCCTTTTTGAACTCGGCCACAGTAACTTCTTGCAAGATACATCCATGAAGGCAAAAGAAACTAAAGCAAAAATGAACTATTGGGACTTCATCAAGATAAGAAGCTTTTGCATAGCAAAGGATACAGTCAACAAAACTAAAAGACAACCTACAGAATGGGAGAAGATATTTGCAAATGACATATCAGATAAAGGGCTAGTTTCCAAGATATATAAAGAACTTATTTTTTTTTTTAATTTTTATTTATTTATGATAGTCACAGAGAGAGAGAGAGAGGCAGAGACACAGGCAGAGGGAGAAGCAGGCTCCATGCACCGGGAGCCTGACGTGGGATTCGATCCCGGGTCTCCAGGATCGCGCCCTGGGCCAAAGGCAGGCGCTAAACCGCTGCGCCACCCAGGGATCCCTATAAAGAACTTATTAAACTCAACACCAAAGAAACAAACAATCCAATCATGAAATGGGCAAAAGACATGAAGAGAAATCTCACAGAGGAAGACATAGACATGGCCAACATGCATATGAGAAAATGCTCTGCATCACTTGCCATCAGGGAAATACAAATCAAAACCACAATGAGATACCACCTCACACCAGTGAGAATGGGGCAAATTAACAAGGCAGAAAACAACAAATGTTGGAGAGGATGTGGAGAAAGGGGAACCCTCTTACACTGTTGGTGGGAATGTGAAATGGTGCAGCCACTCTGGGAAACTGTGTGGAGGTTCCTCAAAGAGTTAAAAATATACCTGCCCTACGACCCAGCAATTGCACTGTTGGGGATTTACCCCAAAGATACAGATGCAATGAAACGCCGGGACACCTGCACCCCGATGTTTATAGCAGCAATGGCCACGATAGCCACACTGTGGAAGGAGCCTTGGTGTCCAATGAAAGATGAATGGATAAAGAAGATGTGGTTTATGTATACAATGGAATATTACTCAGCTATTAGAAATGACAAATACCCACCATTTAGCTTCAACGTGGATGGAACTGGAGGGTATTATGCTGAGTGAAGTAAGTCAGTCGGAGAAGGACAAACATTGTATGTTCTCATTCATTTGGGGAATATAAATAATAGTGAAAGGGAATATAAGGGAAGGGAGAAGAAATGTGTGGGAAATATCAGAAAGGGAGACAGAACGTAAAGACTGCTAACTCTGGGAAACGAACTAGGGGTGGTAGAAGGGGAGGAGGGCGGGGGGTGGGAGTGAATGGGTGACTGGGCACTGGGGGTTATTCTGTATGTTAGTAAATTGAACACCAATAAAAAATAAATTAAAAAAAAAAACCTAAATCAGCCAGAACTTTGATCCAAACTTCTATCTTCCAGAACTCTGAGAAAATAAATTAGCATTATTTATTCAACTGAAAAAACAAAACAAAAAAAAAAACAAACCAAGAATCTCATAACCACCCAAACTGTTGTTTTTCTAGCTGCCTTTAGTGCAAGCCAGGTATGGAACTCACTGCGGGGAAAGAAAGGCCATCGCAGGTTATGAGTAATGGTTTTTGGGGTATTTTTTTAATGGCTGAGCTCTCAAGACATTTTAACTTGCTTATTTATTCATTCACTTATTGAAATATTTGTGAAGTCCCTGTTATATTCCAGTGTTTATGCTTTACACACTTATTTTTTTTAATATATATACTTTTAAACCATTAACCCTGATGAATGTTTTCCCATTATCTTAGAAATATGGAGGAAACATGCCAAGCACATGTCAACTGGTCATAATTCTGCAAAGCAAATTCCTGGAAGAATATATACCACAACTACTTATTACCTAATATTTCTAATACTAATTTTAAAATGTAAAAGTCTTTAAGAGAATTTTCAATACACTGTAATGGGGATTCAGTGGTGGGAGATAAGCACTTCAGGCAGAAGGATGGGGAAGACTCTAACAGAAGGTTTGTGTGGTAACTGGCACTTGAGCCAGGCTTTGAGTTAATATAGACTTGGACATTCGGAGATGAAGAGACAATGACTGCCAAGCAGGGGGAGTTGTGGGGATGAAGGCACACAAGTGGGAAAAGTTCTGGATATGTCCTGGGATAGAGAATGTTGGGTAGGGCATCTCGAAAGTAAGGTAAGAGGAGACTCTGCGGGACCCAATGGACAGCCAGACTAAGGAGGCAGAGTTTCATTCTGTGATCCGGGAGGTGCTATTTAGTCAACATAGAACAAAATCAACATTGTGTTTAGGGAAGATTAATCTGGTAGAAAATCTGGAAGACGAATAATAAAGAGGCCACAGCAGGGGTCCATTTACAAGCCACATAGAGGGTTTAGCAAAAGACTGGAAGGGCTTGGCCTAGAAGTAGAAAAAGGGAACTGGAGAGAATTCATTCCTGGGAGAGAAGCAATAGAGGACTCTGTTTGGCAAATGGCTAAAAATGAAAATGAGGAGAAAAAGTGGGGGTGGAGGGGTGGAATCCTAACCTCAGGTGGTAGCCTGGTTGTTGCCAGCCATCTTCTCATTCTTTAAGGGCTTTTTAGCATTGTACATGAAAGTAGTTTCATTGATGAGGCAAATGAGCCCAGGGAAGGGCTTAACATCAGATAACCAGGAGCACCTGAGTATCTCCTAACCTTGAGCAGGGTCCTCAGGCAAGGAAATGCAGTAGTGGAGAAAAGATCAGGGGTGGCATTACTGGGGCACCTGGGTGGCTCAGTGGTTGAGCGTCTGTCCTTGGCTCAGGTTGTGATCCCAGGGTTCTGGGATCGAGTCCCTGCACCAGGCTCCCCATGAGGAGCCTGCTTCTCCCTCTATCTGTGTCTCTCATGAATGAATAAATGAAATCTTAAAAAAAAAAAAAAAAAAAGAATCGGGGGCATTACTGATTGAGGACCCAAGGGAAATCCCTGATGAAAGAGAATGGAAGACACATTTCATAGTCATACCAAGAGAGGGACACTGGGCATCACGGACTCCATCCAGTCCACTTCAAGCAAAAGTCACTTGGAGATTTCATGGTGGGTTGGTGCACATGTGTGGAACCCTTCCTTAACACCCACCGTCAGGTTAGTAGGCATCCAAACCTGACTGCAGAATGTCCTGAGCCAGGAAAAAGTAGTGCCTCAGATCTGGCCATCTTAAGAATGGGCTTTGGGGTCAAAACATATCTGGGCCAAAATTTCATTTCTGCCACTTACTGAGCGATACTCACTTCCCTGAGCTAGCCTTGGATATTAACGTCACACAGGATTCTGGTGGGAATTTCACAAGGTAATGAGTAAAGCAGGTAACAAAGAGCCTGAGGCACAAACGCTCAGCAAATGGGCGCCTGGCATCCCTTGCCCCACACTCCCAGTATACCTGCTGTACCAACTGGTGGTTTCCTGCAAAATTACCTCCAGTTTCTGAAGCTACATCTTTTGTCTGCTCCTTCTATGTCCTCCTTTCTTCCCTTTCCTTCCCTGGAACTCCTCTTTATCCCATTTCCTGGGAATTATGGCTCTTCTCCTGCTCCTGAATTTTTGCTCCTTGTTTCTCTTAGTTGTCAAGTGCTGTTTCCTTTATGCTTCTTCCTATTCTCCTCCCTCTTCAGGAGCTAGAACTACAGAGCCTCAGGAGGCAAAAAGGCACCTAGTAGAAAACCTCATCTCCTTCTTGATTTGTAGAGTGGTCCTGAATATTTTACCCTAGTATTATGAAGAAATGGGTGCCAAAAGGGACTGTTTCTCTAAAGCCCACCCAAAGACAGAAAACCATCGTAATTCCCACAGAAAGCCCTCACTGTGGATGAGTACAAGCCATTCTGCACAAATTATAAATATACAGACATGGGAAATATACTAGACCATGAGGCAACTGGGTAAGATTCTGCTTGGATGCGCAGAGAACAACTTTTGAGTGAAGTTCATATGAGGTCATTGAGCCAACCGGTAGGAAATTCCAAGCCCAGTGCCTCTTTTTTTGTGGTGAGGTTGGAAGCCACTCTGAGCCACACAGGCAGCTCCCATTTAGTTCTAAAGGTATCAGGTGGCTGGGCTGTGACCACCCTGTCAGAAGTACTGTAGAGATGTTTTGCCCAACAGCATGATCTTACAACATCCAGTCCTTTCTTAAGCAACGTAAATCAGGAACAGAAGTCTTTAAAAAAAAATTCTTAATGCCGTGTGGAATTGAAACAAGGCTTGGAAAGAAAAACATCACAAAGTCAACAAACAAATCATCTCTGTCTCCCCCACATGCTAATGTCATGTGTTTTGGAAGCATCATAAGTTTCTGGAAGGCAGGGACCTTTCCTGCTGACCCTAGGTCTGTCATCACTGGGGGATTGGGGCTCACAATATGCTGGTATGGGGGAGAGAAAGATTAGGGAGAGATCATTTTGTTAATGGCTCCCCAGGCCCTTTCCAGGGTGTGAGGGAACTCATTTCTTCTGAGCCTCACATTTGGGAACTTTCACCAGGTTATTCAGCTATACTTTTATTGGCAATGCTTTCCTGGTTTCTAAAATTCCCAGGCAATCCAAGAGAAGACAGGAGGTCATAGAACACTCAGATTTTTAAGCTTTCTTCCTTTCTGCATAATTAATAGATCTCTACTGACCTGGGTAGGTGGATAGGGTAGCTGGGGGCAGAGGGAATCTCTTCTGAGGGACTTTCACTTTCCGCCAAGGCTTAACACTGGCACATCATTGGGTATCTTTCTATTCCTTTCTATTCCTTTATTCATGACTCTGCCCTGGGGGGCTGTATCTGACTACCATCAGCATCCAGGTACCTAACTAGTCATTTACCAATAAACATTTACTGAGCGTCTGTTATGTGCTGCACCCTGCGCTGGTCACTTGGGGTACAGAGATGAATAAATCATAGTTCCTCAAAGCAAGAGACAAAGCATTGTGTTATGCTGTGAGAATTCAAGAGGTATAAAGATAGTGCTATGGGAGCACAGAGGAAGCAGTAATTAATTTTCCCCAAATAGTAGGATGAGGGAAGGATTGCCAGAGGCAGTTGTGTTTAGGCAGGAACTCGAAGGAGAAGGATGTCACCATGGAGAGAAAGGAAGAGTATTCAAAGCAAGGGAAATGGCATGAGCAGAGGCAATGGATGAGAAGGTACTTGGCATGTTGAAAATGCTGCAGGTAGTTTGACTGGCTAGCACACTGTTTATATAAGGACTTCATGAGAGGGTGGAAAAGTGAAATCGGAAATAGGCTGGCTTGGTTTATGAAGGGCTTAGCACATGATTCTTCAGGCCACTGGTTTTCAAAGTGTGGTCTCCAGGCCATTGGCATCAACTGGAAACTTGTTAGAAATGCAAATTCTCAGATCCCCTCCCTGACCTACTGCATCAGAAACTAGGAGTAGCGAGTTGAGGAGAATGAGAGAAGAAATAACAGTTTGGTAAGCTCTCCAGGTGATTTTGATATTATCAGGTTTGAGAATCACTGCTGTAGGCAAAGAGGGCATTAGAGATATCTAAGCAGAGCAACAATACAATACACCTGTGTCTTATAGAGAACATGCTGGCATCAATATGGAGTGGTAGACAGGAGGGTCCTGAAAGTAAGGGGACCACTTTTGCAGTGACCTGTATAAGAGGTAATGGAGAAATATAGAAATCCTCATCTTGCCTCATCTAATCAGGCAAAAGCTACACGAGAAAAAAAAAATCATCCAACTAAGATCTCTGGTTTCTTGATAAATTCATGAGCATCCACTTCATGGAAGCTTTCTGTACCATCAGGTCACCCCACTATGCCTCCCAAACTCAGCTTTGCTTTTCTCCTTTTATGCTTGATTCTCTTCACACATCATAACCTGGATCTCAGCTAGAGCCTGTCTCCTCCCTTCCAATGGGAATTTGAGGACAAGGTTCTGGTCTTATTTCTCACTGAATTTTTAACTCCAAAAAAATGTGCTATATGAAGGAATGAAGGAAGTGACAATAGAAAATGAGAAAGAGACGGATTTAGGAAACAAAGTTTTCAGAGAATATGGAAAGGATTTTAGACTGTGCCTGGAGTCTTATCTGGGAGACTGTTAAGTCCAAAAGGGTATATGGGAGAAGAGATAGCTGGGGCTAGGGAAGGATTGGTGGATCAACCCTTCTAACAAAAAGGGAAAACTAATTTATGGAGCAAGTTCCTATGGTCCCTGGGAGAGAAACCAAACAAGTAAAGCCAAGTCCGAAGGTAGGTGGAGTCAGGCCACATTTAAGTAGAAGCCTAGTGTCAAATGAAAACTAAAACAACTCAGGAGCTAGGTGTCCCTGATGCAAGGGAAAACAAGCTGTGGATTACGGTATTACAATGCCTCAGAAGCAATACAACACTTGTGCAAGAGTGGGTTTTATAAAATGTTAGAAGAGGCAATGCAGAGACAGCATGATTGGCTAGGAGGTAGATTTTTTTTTTTTAAGATTTTATTTATTCATGAGAGACACAGAGAGAGAGAGAGAGAGAGAGAGAGAGAGAGAGAGAAGCAGAGACATAGGCAGAAGGAGAAGCAGGCTCCCTGAAGGAAACCCAATGCGGGACTTGATCCCGGGACTCCGGGATCACGCCCTGAGCTGAAGGCAGATGCTCAACCACTGAGCCATCCAGGCATCCCAGATTTTTTTTTTTATTTATTTTTTATTGGTGTTCAATTTACTAACATACAGAATAACCCCCAGTGCCCGTCACCCATTCACTCCCACCCCCCGCCCTCCTCCCCTTCTACCACCCCTAGTCCTGTTTTCTAGGGTAAGGTAAACGAGCTAAGGTGAAGTTGGTGGTTTGGGATTGGAGTATGTTAGGTTCCTTTGACAGGTATTTTCCCTAAGTGCAGGCTGACTTAGGTTTACTTTTGTGACCTGGGCTGGGCCACTGGGGCAGCCTTCATTTTATGGGTCCTGATGTAGGAGTTAAAGTTTACTTCTGAAGTAAAGCAGAGTACACCTGGGTTAGGGGCACTCCAAGTTTTAAGTTCTAGTCTTTCTTTAACCCCGCCATTCATTGATTAACTCAGGTGATTCGGCCAGAGTGGTTGGTTAATAGGGCAAAGTCTATAGCCAGAATAACAAGGTTTGAATCCCAGCTCTACCACTATTAGCAGGGAGACTTTGGGCAAGTTACTTAACCTCTCTGTGCCTCAGTTTACATATATGTAAGAAACTCTAGTGAGGTATTTTATTGGTAAAGAGGCATGTTCCAACAGAGTTGGATTGAGAGACATGGTAAAGGCTTAGAATAGCCACTGTGGGATAGAGAACAGAATTGCTGATCAAGAGGGAAAACCAAACCGAGGCTAGATGATAAATATGCAACAAAGTGGCCCATTAGCAGGGCTGTACTTCCTCCCCCTCCTCCTTATTTGTGGCTGTCTCATGTCCATCCTGTTGCTAGAAAGTTCTTTAATTATTCTTGTCTAATCCTCATTCAATAAATCTGTTTTAAAATGCTCACCCATGGGGCACCTGGGTGGTTCAATCGGTTAAATCTCTGCTTTCGGCTCAGGTCATGATCTCAGAGTCCTGGGATCAAGCCCCTTATTGGGCTTCCTGCTCAGTTTCCTCCCCCTCTGCCCCTGCCCCAACTCGTGCATGCTCTCTAATAAATAAAGTCTCTAAAAAAATGCTTATCTATATACAACCTACATATACATATACAATCTCTTCCTCATTCTGTGCTATGAAAAATCCCTCATTGTTAAGAACTTGGACTTTGACTGGAGTTCAATTCCACCAAAAAAGGAGTAGTGAGATTTGCCACTTAGAGTCATTTTTGGCATAGTACTTAATCTCTCTAATCCTTAATTTTCTAATCTGAAAACTAGCAGTAACACCTACTTCATAAATAATGAGAATTAAATAAGATAATTCACACAAAAGGTGATTGGGACAAAATAGATCTCAATACATGATGATGGTACTGGTTATATCAACCCCCACAGTGCCTAAGAATTGATGCTAATAATTTCTTTTTTTGTTTTTTTTTGTTGTTGTTGTTTTTTGTTTTCTTAAAGATTTTATTTATTTATTCACGATAGTCACACACACACACACACACAGAGGCAGAGACACCGGCAGAGGGAGAAGCAGGCTCCATGCAGGGAGCCCGACGTGGGATTCGATCCCGGGTCTCCAGGATCACGCCCTGGGCCAAAGGCAGGCGCTAAACCCTTGCACCACCCAGGGATCCCTGATGCTAATAATTTCAATAACATAATACAGGATAGCTAATACTTTCAGACTAGAATCTTCCTGCTGCCTGCGGTAATTCCCATAGGTTTTCCTAGGATACCCATCTTTCATCACAATATCTAAGAGAATGCCATGTCCTTTGTAGCTGGTAATTAATGCTTATTTTCTATTCAAAAAAATTCTCAACTCCTCATGACCCTCCTATGCAGGATACAGGAATGTCTTTTTTTTTTCAGACCGAAACTTTCAATATTTGGATTCTTTTCTCATGAGATTCCTGCCACGTGTCATCACTGTGGTACCTCTAAGCAGACAGTGTTATCTACTGATAGACCTTGAGGTCATTCATCTGTGGAGCACACTCTCCACCTCTTTCTCACTTCTGACTTGTGTCTTGTTGTTACTGCCTATTTTAGTCTTTCATCCTAAACTGTGTTATTTTTGTTAGCTAGGCAGAGTACATATCAAATTGTGGGAGTTCTAGAAGTCTTATTACACATTCCACCAAAAAACAGTCCTCCCCACAACACACCAGCCAAATTCTACTACAGGTAAATTTCTCCCTCACTGCTTCTAAGAGGTAGAACAGTCTTGTTGGCTTCTTTTATTAAGTCATGTTATTATGTGTCATTAAACAGCTGCCATATTGTACCCCCAAGAAGGGGCCATTTATCCTTCTACAACAGATGAGAGGATAGGAAGCTATTTAAATGGGAGCTGGGGGAGTCCCTGGAGAAAGAGACTATTCGGTAAATATGTAAGGCACTTCTCCTGTCTTTTAACTGCTTGCCAATGCATGTAAAATGCAAAGAACGTTTATACACCGAATGATTTTCACCTAACAGTTTCAATGCCGTTTCATTCATGTTGGCATTTCAAATACCTGTGTCTCTCCTGGGCAAAACCAAGCACAGATTTTATATATACATAGTAGACCTCCACACACACTTGAATAAATGAAACTTAAACTTTGCTTCAGTCCATAAGGGGGATGTATTTTTTTTTCTACTTACTAAACTTCTTTTCTGTGCTTCCAAGAAAAGCCAAACCCATTCATCAACAGTAATTTTTAGGAGCACACTTGCACAGCCTTAGCCCTCCAGTGATAAAAGGAGAGGAGTGGAGAAGGGGGTGGTGGCACCTTTCTAGAGAGCTCCTTTTGTACCCTTATTATCCCTCTCATTTGACAAAACATAATAAGATTTATAAGTTTTGTCTTACTAATTCTATCAAGTGGCAAATGTGTGGTAGAGGTTTATTCTACTTTTCCAGGGAGCAGTTGAGGCACAGAGCAGGGAAGAGCTCTCCAGCTAATTCGGAGCTGGATCAATTCCAGGCCCTCAGGCCTGGACTCTGGCCCCACACCCGCTACATCCTTCACCTCAAAATTGCCAACCTATTGGCCAATTACATATAACCGTTATCTCACATTTCCTGTAAAAATGACCTCACTCCTACCATGAGTGCAACACATGAACTCTTCATTCTCTTTGCAGTCACCTCCTGCATCTTATCTCTCAACCTGCCACGCTGTCAGCCCTGAAGGAAAAATGCACAGGGGGCTCCCTCTGGGCCTGGCACTCTGCTAGGTCTGCTACATCTGTGAGTCCTCACAGAGTGCCTGCAAAACAGGGAATGATCATGGCCCTAAGAGAACGGGTGGCTAAGACGCAGGAGAGCTCACCCAGGATGGCAAAACTAGGCAGGGGCAGAACTAGGATCCAAACCCAAGTATTTATTTTTATTTCAAAATTCTTATTTTCCAGGCTATCTGCATAGATGGAGTTTGGTAAATTTGGATCGCTCTCTATGAACAGTGGTCACTTCTGTGTGCCTGTTCTATTGCTGGGACACAGTGGTCCTGCATCCTAAGGTGGGGGAGGGGAAATATGCTCCAGCAACTGTTTCTATTAGGATTCATCATAACTATTTACTTAATGTTTTGAGTGTCATTTTTTCCTGTTTTTAAAAGGTAAAGAAATATAGTTTATTTCACAACAAATAGATGGGGGAGAAAGACCCTACCAATTGCAGTATAAATTGCTTTACCATGAGGCCTCTTGAGATGAATACATTATGAAGACAGAACTGTGTTTACCACCATATGGGATGTTAGTCACTTTTGGCTGCTCCTCTACATCCCTGGAAAGAAGCCAGTGTCATTGTCTCCTGTGTTGTGAGACCCGTGAGAACATGCATTGCCAGAGCTAATGAGGGGGATGGGTTTAAAGGAGAAAAAGTCATCAATTGGCACCCCAAGAAATTGTCAACGTAGAAAGCCTGATAGGGAGAGAGAATCTGACTAGTCAGTCTTTAGGAATCGGGCTTCCAGTCATTTATCACGTAAAACATCTATATTTGTTTACGCTTATGGCATTTGAAAAGTGATCATGAATTTTGGATTTAGATGGGAAGAGAGATTCTCATTAATCAAGTGTCTCTGTGCTATATGCTGTGTTAGGTCCAATACCTAGTTTTATTTAACTCTTGCAACAATTCTAGCAGCTAAGAGGACAAGCTTCAGGATCAATCTTGTGTTTGAATGCCAGCCCTGCCTCTTACTAGATGGATGTGTGACCTCTCTTGAGGCACAGAGCAGGGAAGAGTTACTTCACTCTCTGGGTCTTGACTTCCTCATCTATAAACTGGAGGTTCTCATATCTAATCTGTGGCAAGGAATAAATGAAATAAGAGGAATAAATGAAATAATGTTTGTAAAGTACTTAGCCCAGCTCTCAGCATGCAGTAAACATTCAAATCCATTAATTCTTTCAACAAATATGTATGAGCAACTATTTGTGCCAAGTATTGTTCTTGTTTTTTGGAGATGCCGTACAGGGAACAAACAGAAGCCCTGTCCTGTGGAGTTTAATGTTCAGACATGTGATGATTATTAACAAGGAGTTATGAGGAAGATATCACTGGCCACAGTTTACATATGAGGAAATTGAGGTGCAGAAATTCATTTCTCCAAATGGCCTTGGTGGCATAAACCCACCAGTTATGCTGGTACAGACAAGATGACAGAGTTGTCTTAATTATCACATATGCATAACTTAATTATGCATATGCATGAGGAGTGGTAATGGCAATTCACAAACACCGCCTCATTTATTCTGTGTGCTGTCGATGTCAGGTAGACGGATACAGGAGATAAACTCAGGACTTACAGTCGGAGGATCTAGATTTAAATCACAACTGCCACTTACTTGATGGCCTGTATCCTCTGTGAGCAACTTGATCTCTTGAACTTGGCTGTTCATCTACACAGTGGGCATAACAGTACATTCACAGGGCTTCTAGGGGATCAAATGAGACCTGGGTATTTAGGAACTTAAGTAAATCCTACTATATTAGAGAAAGGGATGTTATAATATGAAATTTTCAGAGGCAGACTATTTTTTTTTTCCCCCAGAGGTAAGACATACTAAAAGTTGTACCATTGCTCTTCAGAGCATATACTTGGTCAGTATACACAGAGCCACCACGCACAGTATGCAGGCTATGCCTCACACAAGGGCACCAACCAGGGAAGCAGATAGTGGCTAAAATGCAGCCTACTTTTTGCTGTGCACCCAAACACAGGACCACCTCCCTCCCAGAGGAACTGGCATGTTTTTCTAATTTGCCCAAAGGCAGAGTATAAGCTAGCAAACATCCCTGATTATACTTTGTGTATTTCTTTAATCTTTCGCCATCTATTTTTGCCCAACTAATTCTTATTTCTTCCACTTCCATTCCTTCTTGCTCACTCTCCTCTTGCTTCTCCTTGATTTTTGTCACCTGGCAGTTCTTCCAAGAGTTTTGTCAAACCAACAGGGCACCTCTCCCTGCCAGTTGCTTCTTTTCTCGCCTGTATGGATTTCCCAAGCCCAATGGGCAGGAGGTCCTTCCATCTAGATCAGCCACCCTGTCTGCCAATGAATGTCACCTCTCAGGTTGCCCTTATGGCCTAAAGGAACAGGTGCTATGAGGAGAGCATCTGGGCGGCAGGTCAGAGGAGCCAAATGCTGTCACTAACCAGGTAACCACAATCAAGTCCCCAACCATGCAGGTACTCATAGAGTAACCATGTAACATATTTTGACACAAAAAAGCCCATAAGGCTTCTAGAAGCAAGCAGCATCTCAGGATAAGTGCAATCCATAAAAACACATACTAGATGTGCCTAAATGATCAGAAATTGAATCGGGAGGAAGAGATTTATAAAAGATTCAGTAGTAACAACTTAAGGTAGAGAAATGACAGCTTCGCTAGAGTGAGAAAAATACCTTAAAGTTACAGGAAAAGAAGAGAACATTGTCCTGCAAAACATGTGCAGAACAGCATCAAACAGGACCAAAGGAGAACCCAGAAGTCTATTTTGTTACCAGAGTTTAATACATCCAACGCAAAGGTCTCTGATTGGAAGACAATGCCTGCACTAATTCTTGCAGCCCTAACGCCGATGGCATGGGCACTTGGCAACAGGCAAGCTGCATCTCGGGTTTTAAAGGGAAGTGGGCTGCTGATAAATGGTGAAAAAGAAAGATGGGATCACTGTTCCCCCACTAATTCTGATTCACCTGCCACTGAGGGCTGTGAAGGGAAATGCTGGGAAGGGGAGGAGGAGGAGGTAAGAGTGGGAAAAGAACACTGAAGTAATTTACACCCACTCGCAGGTGAAGGGGAGCAATCAAAGCTGCTGGAAAAAAGAGAGAAACGTCACTAAATCCCTGTAACCTCAATCATAGCACATACTGTGTACTTTTGCATTTCAGCTGCAGTTTCTGGCCTGCCTCCTCTTCCCAGCACAGCTGTCTAAAATGAACCACGGCTGTGTTAATGTACATGATTTAGCAGACTCCCCTGCTGCTCGCTTCCTCATTGAAAACCTGTCGGCACCACAGTGGCAGGAAGGGAAAACTGAAGAATGTGAAGGTGAAAACAACTGCCCCAGAATGTAATGGCAAATAGGGATCTCCAAAGGCTGCGAGGGTCCAGCTTTTATCAAGAAAGGACTCCTGCAGCAGGGCTGGCGACCTGTAAGCCAGAGGGGACTCAGAGTAGGAGGGATACACCTTTCTCATCGAATGACTTCCATGATTCCGGAACACAATCTTACAGAATCAGACGAAAAGTCCAGATCAACAGATCTTAGGGACTGACAGGGAGAGCAATTCTGGAAGCTGCATGTAAGTAGACGATAACCTTTCACTGATCTTGAGGGAGTTCGTAAAAGTGAGAGATAAGAGGAAACCCACACCACACCGTTGGGGGAAAAAAAAAACCAGAGTCATTTAGCCTGGCAGTGATAAAAAGAAGATCCTTCAGGAAGAGTCTGAAATCATAGTAAACAAGTGGGGGAGTTGTGCAGCGGTGGAAAGGATTTTGCCTGGGGAATGAGGACTGGGTTCTAAGCTACTAATTAAGCTATAAGGGCTGGCTGGGTGCTCCCAAGTGGGGGCTGATGAGGCCATTGTTTGGGTAGCCTATGAATTAATGTTTCTTTCACTTTTGGAAATATGGATGAAATAAAGCACTGATTAGCCTATAAAATTCAAGTCATGACCATGTGGGAGGTAAAGGAATTTTTCTAATCCTAATGTTCTCGGTGATCTGATCCCATAAAGTTCACTAGCTGAGGAGTCAGGGCTGATGGGGTCTTACACCAGCTGATTCTAATCAGTAAGTGTGACCTGAAGTAGTTCTTTATACTTGTCACCTCATCTATAAAGTGAGGAGTATGAGTGAAGCCATGAACTTGCCTCTTCAGGGGTCTTGAATGCCATTCAGAGTCTCAATTCCCACTATTTGCTCAAAAGACCCTCTGATGAATCCTGGGGTTTAGTCATTCCTCTGCTTTTCCCCTCCACAAACATCATGTCTAGTCCTACCACCTCCCCCTTGCTTTTGTTGATCTCTTGAACCAGAACTTGAATCCACCCTTACTCCCTTCCAAACTTAGTCATGTACTATATTGTCCATAAGTTACTCCCAACTATGATACCAGTCATTTTTTGCAATTTTTTTTCTTAAGGACACAACATATCACTTGGAATTTGTATGATCTAATGCTGTCCTCAAATTATTTTCTATCACTTACACTGCTCTCTTTAACTTAAAAGCAAACTCCTTAAGTCTTAAGCTTCTGTATTCTGTGTGGTGCATAAATAGTCACTAAAGCCTTAATACATAAAAATGTAGTCTATCTGGCTTGAGGATAAGTAGAAACTATTAAGAATCCCAATCTCACTTTCATACAGAACAAAACTGCACATTTCCTAGAACTCAAAACCTAAACTTTAATTGTTTACTATCTGTGATTTCCTTGACTGTTCTTGCATGTTAGCAATTGAAATACCTGAATGTTTTCAATGTGCCATTTTATGTTCCAAGTGCCTTACAAGTATCAGCTTTCTTAATTCTCAAAGCTACCCAGTAGATGGTATTAGTGACCTAATAATGGAGATGGAGAAAATGAGGCACAGCCAGGTTAACAGTTTATCCAAGCTCACAGAGTAGTAAAGAGGAGAGCTGGGATTTGAACCCAGGTTATCTAAATTCAGAGACTGGGTTTAAAATTCTACTATCTGGCAGAAGTATGGTTATATGGCTTCACTTTGCCGTGACTTCCTTCACTTCCCTAAAAGAATAAACTCAAGAATAGCAGGCATACAACAGAGTCATCCTTCTAGTATGGAACTTTTATGTTTTTTAAGCTGAAACATTAAATGACAGTGCTATTTAGTGCTCACTCTATGCCCAGCACTATTATAAGCATCTGCATATGTTATAGCATTTAATCCTCATGACTACCTAAAACTAGTCATGTAAATATCATGTAGCAACCAGTTATTCCCTTTTTTAAAAAAACATATAAAAAATTTATCCAATCACTTTAAGTTCCAAAGTGAAAAGTTTTTAAGTGGTGAAGCTAGAATTCAAATTCGGTTCCATCTGATAGTGGAGGCCAAACTCAACATATGTTATCCTGCCTTCTCACACTGTTGTAGCGCTTATATGATCTAATTATAGCAAATGCTCTTTTTTAATGGATATATACTCAGGGGGGGAAATAAGTAAATCTGTTCTACCCAGCAGCTGGGTATTAAAGGTATTAAGGTATTTTCCTTATTAAAAGGAAAATGGTATTAAAGCATAGGAGAAATTTCAAAACCATGTGTTACATAAGGGGACATGTTTCGTGTGTAGTAAAAGGGGTTCAGAAGCACATTAAAACATGTACTGAATAAAAAATTATAAGAAAGAAAAACTCTTGTTACTACTAAGACTGTACTCAAGCTTATCTTTCTAGAAGTTTTCTAAATGAAGCCTGAATCCAAGGAATTTACATCACAGCTAAATCCTAGTTCAGTTGCATAGTTTTGTAGCATGATTGCATCTACCTGGTGGCCAAACTTAAGAGACAAGATATAACATATACCATAATCCTTGCATAATCATCCAAGACCTAAGAAAGTTCCAGACACTGAGAGGGAGAAAAGAAAAAAAAACCAAACAAACTCCCAAACACGCCACCTAAGTATTAGAATTCCCCTGAGCATTCTTTAGAAACTTGTGTCCTGCTCACATTTAGGGATATAGCAGTGTTCATTAATCTTTATCTCTTTTAAAAGGTTACTACAATGTCATACAATTTCGTGACTAGCCAAATAGTCAAGAAGGAATATAGTTATGAAGAGCCAAAATAATCTCAATACACCAAATCTTGTCTTACAAAACCTCCCAAGCCAAGGTTCAAAACCAATACCAACATGGACATAGCACTTCCTATAAGCGAGGTACTATTCTAAGCACTTTGCTTTAACTCCTATCGTTCTGCCAACAACCCTCTGAGATAGGTACTGTTCTTATCACCATTTTACAGATGGGGAAACTAACACAACATGAGATTAGGTGACTTGCCCTAAATCACACAGCTAGTAAGTGGCAGAGATAAAAGTTGAGCCCAGGTAATCTGAGTACTGAGTTTTTGTCTCTTTGCTCTAAGTTTTTTTTTCTTTTTTTTAAAGATTTTATTTATTCATGAGAAACAAAGAGAGAGAGAGAGAGAGGCAGAGACACAGGCAGAGGGAGAAGCAGGCCCCATGCAGGGACCCCTATGTGGGACTTGATCCCGGGACTCCAGGATCACACCCTGGGCTAAAGGTGGCGCTTAACTGCTGAGCCACCAGGGCTGCCCACTATTAAGTTTTTTCAAAGCAAAGTTCTTCACTACCTGTTTCTCTAGAACTTAGCTCCCCATCTACAAAATTATTTCAGAATGTGTACCTTTGTCAAACTTTCAGGACTCCATGGAAAGTGAGCTAAGAAAAAGAAGGCAAGCGGTGTAAAGTTTTCATACCCATGAGCCGATGCCAGCGTCAGAGACAGAGAAAGAACATTCATCAGAGCCAGTCAAGTGGCTTCCCGTCTAAAGAAGAGTCCACAGCCTTCCTCCTTCTAGCCTGCTCTCTGCCCCGGCCTAACAGAGCTAGTCTAACTGCCTCTCAGGTGGTCCCTTTAAACCTTGCAGCCCTGATCAGATATACCTCCACCAGGGACCGGTGCTTGCCTTAGGAATTTGAAGCTTGGTTTCGACATCTGCCTTCACTGCTTAGAACCAAAGATACTGCTTTGTATTCCTGCAGTTAAGTTTTTAAGATTTTATTCATTGATTTGAGAGAGAGAAAGACAGCATGAGCAGGGGGACAGGGAGAAGCAGACTACCCACTGAGCAGAGAGCCCAACTTGGGGCTTGGGGCTCCATCCCTGGACCCTGAGATCCTGACCTGAGCCAAAAGCAGACAACTCAACCAACTGAGCCACCCAGACACTCCCAGGCACTCCCTGCACTTAGTTTTTAACATGACAAAATACTCTCTTTAAAATATCAATTGGAGGATTTAAGAGATCAGGTGGTCTCATTTACACACACACACAGTTATTGCAGAATAAGTTAACAAAAGCATTTTAATAGTTTCTTTTTAAAAAATACCATGCAGTTTAGGTTAAATAATGCATTTGTCATTAGCACACACACAGCTTTATCTAGAATAAGGGGAATAGGATCCATTATCATATATTAATCCTTATAATTATTCTAATATAAATATTTGTCACAATAAATGTACAATGTGTGAAGTGCTATCTATATTTTACAGATATGCAAACAGAGGAGCTTAGAGGTTTAACCCACCCAGGGCTTCACATATAAATAGTTAAGTGGCTAAACTCACATTTAAAGTCAGCCTGTCTAAATCAAAACTCAAACTCTTTCAAGTACTTTTCAATGATGTTCAATTTATCAATTCCCACTTTGCCCCCAGTACACATTCTCTGTATTATCCTATTCTTCCCTTAGAACATCTGAATACACACATATGCTGCTAATTCAGTTTAGCACAAATGATGGAGAATTAAGTGGATAGGTGCCCAGAAGTGATTTTGTATTATTTATATTTTCAAGCATAGTCTGCTCTCTCTTTGATAATTGCTTTATTCTCAGTAATTGGTTGAGAATCAGCAAGAATTAAATCAAGCTGAGAAAGTTCTCAAAAAATGTGTGCCCATCTCATTAAAACAAAAAGTCCTTAGCGATATGGAACATATAATGGCTACCATTTATGCCAGCCTTTTATCTAATTTAATTTTTATAACATTCCTGTGAGGTTGGTCTATTATTAGTTCCACTTTATAGAAGAGGAAACTGAGGTCTAGAGACACACAGTAACTTGCCTAAGGGTTATGTAACTAATAAGTAGCAAATCTTGGATCACATCAGCTCTGACTTAGGTGCTCCCAATCTGCTCAGTGTCCTCCTGCATGCTGGTCTCAAAGAACACTTCTTGCCATAGAAATATGGAGTCAGTGGGATACTAAAGGTAAAATGATGTATGCAAAATAGTTTCAGTATTTTTTTGTTACTTTTTTCAGCTTTGTGAGGCATAATTGACAGTACATGGAACATATTTAAAATGTAAATTTCATGACTTTTGACATATGTTTATACCCATAAAACCATCACCATAATCAAGATAATGAGCATATACATCACCCCAAACAATTTCCTCATGGCTTTTAAAATCAACCCCTCTTTGCTTCCCATCCCTAGGCAACTACATGAAATGGTGTCACCATACATTAATTCGCATTTCCTAGAATTTTATAAAATGGAATCATACAGTATGTACTCCTTTTTTGTCTGACTTTGCATTCAGGGTAATTATTTTGAGATTTATCCATGCTATGTGTATCCATAGTTTGTTCTTTTTAATGGCAAGTGGGACTCCATTCTATGGATATACCATGATTTTCTTATCAATTGGCCTGCAAATATTTGGGTTGTTTCAAGCTTTAGGCTATTACAAATAGAGCTGCTATGAATATTTGTGTACAAGTTTTTGCGTGACTATATGCTTTCATTTCTCTTGGATAAATAACAGGAATGGAATGGTTGCATTGGATGGTAGATGTATGTTTAACTTAAAAAAAATTAAAATGTTCAAACTGTATTCTACAGTGGCTTGTACCATTTTACATTCTCATCAACAGCAAATGAGAGTTCCAGCTGCTCCATGTCTTGGCCATCATTTAGTATAGTCAGTCTTTTTAATTTCCAACTAAGATTTCTTGGGCCCCTTCAGCATGCTCTGTGCTATGCAAGAGGTCATGGGACATTGGAGAACTAGAGGCCTAGAGTCTCTACCCTATAGAGCTCCAAGTCTCCCTGGGGAAACCAGTGAAGTAGTTACACCTTGGTACAGTGGTTGCCTTTAGTATAGCTGCATATCTATATCTATGAAATATGAAAATATAAGAAGGTTTAATATCATAAGATAGGCTAAGATACCTAAATATGATAAAAATGATTTAAAGGAGGAATATAATAATATAGCCTTATTAAGTATAGTCAGTCAGATTTAGCTTCTGGAAACAGATAAATTTGGTAGCAAACTTGAGAGAACAACAGGATTTATATTGTTAGAAGAAAAATGTGGTCTTTCAGAATCCTCTATTGACTGGGTTGACTCAGTTATGTAACCTCTCTGTTCTTCATAACAGAGGGTTATAATATAAATGGCCACATCCTACAAAATAAGATAGAATACTATGAAATAATATCCTTCCAAAGTTCTCATCAGAGAAGTATATCAACACTGCAGGGATCCCTGGGTGGCGCAGCGGTTTAGCGCCTGCCTTTGGCCCAGGGCGTGATCCTGGAGACCCGGGATCGAATCCCACGTCGGGCTCCCGGTGCATGGTGCCTGCTTCTCCCTCTGCCTATGTCTCTGCCTCTCTCTCTCTCTCTCTCTCTCTCTCTCTGTGACTACCATAAAAAAAAAAAAAAAGAAAAAAAAAAACACTGCAATGGCATGGATTTAAAGAAATGAATAATTACCTACATATTTTGAAAGATAGCACCTATTAACTTGGGTACATCAACAAAACAAATGCTACCCTTGTACTCTGCTAAGTGCCAAAAGAAACATCCAATTTCTTTTCTTTTCTTTTCTTTTTTTTTTTTGAAACATCCAATTTCTGTTTTTAAGGAGGTATAGTTTGCCATCCCTTCAAAGCAGCAATTGGAAATTGAGTTTGGCACTTGGTAAACTGTCTGCCATGGATTGACTCAAATGACAGAAAGATTTGGAAAGAATAGATATGATCATAATTATATCTCAAAGGAAAAATGATTTCTATTCACTTAAAAAAAGTATTCATCCTGTAAAAAAAAAGAGCTTATTTGACTTTAAACAAAAAGCTAAAAGGACAGGCTAGGAAGAATCATGATTCCAACGAGGTTTTTCTTCTTTAGAATTTCTCTACAACTGGATACTCTGGTTGTTGTTCCATGTAAACCACAGACCTTTCGGTTCTTTAATTCTAGAGGTCCCAGTTTTTCTTTAAATGTATCTCCAGACACAGCACCCAGGTTCTCAAAGAAACTTCTATCTCGAAGTGCTTATTCTTTTCTAGATCCCCATAAAAAATCCCTGAACTACTCTTTCTAGACATTCTGTCAACCTTAATCACCATCTGTACCCCAGCCCAAGATCCCCTGCAATATGTCTGATATGATTCTATTCTTTCTCTCTCTCCCTACTTCTTGATTACCTTCTTGAAATGATCCTCCAGCTATTGACTTGCTATCACTCACTCATACCCACCTGTCCCCAAGGACTCTCTGCTATCACATGAGCATCCAACCATCAGTGGACACATTACATTGATGGTAACCCACAACTGCTCTTCTTGGCAGGACATGATCAAGGCTGTCTGATCTCAAAGCTTGGAGGCCTCACTATGAAGATATTCTACTTCTTAGTGTCTTAAAAGCCTTGGAACTAACTTAAATATACCTAATTTGAAGGACTTTCAGATTTATAAAGTTTGGCCTCAATTTTAGAGCATGGAAACCTATTTAGAGTTTTGAAAATAGACAGATGCATTGATTTTGCTCACAGAACTTATAGGGGGAACCATTCAAAGTCTTTGAGGGGCTTCAGTAACACCAATTCCTTGACATAAGCCCAGGTGAATCCCACCATATTGAAACTAAATTCAGGTCTGAAGAAAAGGATGCTATTATGATGCCCTAAAACATTGCACTTAAGACAAAGCCAATTATATTAAATGTCATTGTTTACAATTCTGGAAACAGATATAGAAGAATACTGGTCTAACATCTATGGATAGACCTGAAAGTTAGAAGTCTTTGAGAGTAACCAGGTGCTAACTAGGTATTAGAAGGAAGATACGTTAGGGGTTCATGGAGATGGAAGGAGCACACAAAAGGCAATGACTCCAATTCAGAGTTTACCCTGGGTCAGTGTTCAAACAGGCTCTTTTTCATGGGGATACCAACTGTCTGACAACATATTTAATTAAGAGGATCTATTGATTCTGATTAGCTACAGAAATTGTAAACAAGATTGAGACTGTGGTGAACAGAAGATAGGATTCTATAAATAAGTTCTAGAATATACTTCTTTGGAACTGTTTTTGCTGTGTTATTTTTTGAGAGAAAGTGAGTGCATGTGCTCATGGGTGCAAGTGGGGGAGGGGCTGAGGCAGAGGGAGCCAGAGAAAGAGAATCCCAAGCAGGCTTCATGCCCCTCCTGGGGCTCAATCTCATGACCCTGAGATCATGACCCAAGCGGAGATCAAGAGTCAGATGCTTAATTGACTGAGCCACCAGGTGCCCCTGTTGTGTTGTGCTTTAAATTGAATATTTACTTTCAAGCTTACAGGGATTTTTATTTCAACTTATTATTTTTTTCCTAGACTATTAAGGAAGTAAAAATAAGCTTGATGTAGTTTCTACCTCTGTGAAATGAGAATCAACACAAAGTTGTTTTGAGATGAAAAGCTCTTAGAACAGTGCTGGGCATATAGTGAGTACAATTAACTGATTGTTAGTAATATTATGAAAACCAACAGTTGTAGACAATGTCAGTGTTTGTACAACAAAGGAAAGATGAACAGGTTTTAAAATGCTTGGAAAGGGTGTAGATCTCTATGATGTACGACAGTGTTCCTGTGGTGAGATTAGCCTTCGGTGACAGATCAGGGAAGACTGCCAGATAAGATTCCTTATTATGGCTCAGATGCTATTTCTGAAAAATCCCTCTATGCACATTCAAAGCAAATTGCAAGAACTAACCTGGAAAACAAATGAATACAAAGCAAGTTTCAATGTCTGTTTTTATATAAAGGCAATAAATATCAAAAGGCTGATGGTTTGGATGAGCTCCAGCTTTCTAGATAGTATTGGGAAATGCTCTGTCCATGTTCTTTGGGATGACTCTGGGCTCTTGGCTCTTTAAAGTACAAATTAGTGGAATATTACTTAGTCACACCGTGATAGTCCCATTTGTGATCAGTCTTCAAACTGCTTGCCTAGTACATACCCTGTATGTAAAGAAGAGACAGGCTTAGCTAGTATCAGCAAGGGTAAGAACTGCTACCTTCTGGAAGAATTTATTGTTCGCACTTGCCCACACTCAATTCTCACAGCATAACCGGTTATAAAAATCTTGTGCCTCCTATAAATCTAAGGTAGTCAATTATATTTCACCTTCCATGAGAACTCCATCCACTCCTCTTGCTGACACAGACTGTGAGAACTGATGGCCTGGGCACATGTTCTGAGGTGAGTGGAAATGAAGCTGAGCTATGTGTGCCTTGCAGTCATGTATAAAAAAAATCACACACTGTTCCTTGATCACAAATTACTATTGTAAATGTCGTTACTTGTGACTGAAATGCATGGTATACTCAGAAGGCCAGAACTTTGGCAAACATAGCTTTCAATTCTTTATGAAAGGGAGCCTGGTGTGTTGAAAAGACAGACCCTCAGACAGATCTGGCTCCAAATTTGGGCTCAACTGTAAGGTGAACTTAGACAGGTGACTTAAACCCTCTGAGTCTCAATTGCCTTACCTGTGGAATGAAAAAAAAATACACCTTGCTTAGTGGGGTTGCTTTGAGGGTTAAAAGGCATAAAATGCTTGGAACAGTATCTGGTATACAGGAGTTCAGTAAATGCAAATGTAATCTTGGTCAGGTAAAAAGAAGCTAAATACTGTTTCTAAGATGTATTGTACTAGCCCTCTGGCTAAGGCTCAGGCATCAGTCAGGACTTGTAAGAAACCCATTCCAGAAGGTCACAATCATTGTGTCCTGAATGCTATAAACAACTTTAAAAACAACCTGAGTATCCCAGAGAACCAGTGTTGATAAGTGGCCTTCCAGACTCTGCCTCAACCCCGGTGACTGGATTCGCCCCCTTGTGAATCTGCCTCATTTGTCTTTGGGCAAGTTGGACTGAATGCCTCTTTAAACGGAGCCCAAATGTGTCTCCTCATAATAATCACCAACTAATGGATCCTGATTATGTCCTTTTAGCCACCAATAATAATTCTAACAATAAGGATGCCCAACACCAAGGATGTGATTGGGATAAGGAGCTGAAAGAGCCACAAAATCCTAGATGTCACAGAATAGGAAGGGCCTCATTGGGTCATATTCTCTCCCGGGGCACAGAGATTCCAAAGCCAAGTGGGTTGGTCACTGAGCTAACCGATCCTAAAACCCTTCCTGTGGTGATGACCTCATACTTACAACTATTGAAGGAGGGAAGAATATGATGCTATTTCATTTGTTCAGCCGAAGAAATGGAGTGGTTCTAGGATAAAAGAAGGGATGGTGCTTATCATACAACAGGCAGTTGCCCTTCCATTTATTGATTAGCAGGTGCTGTTGACCAACTATAGAAAGAAGCGCAAGGGTAAGTCATTTAGAAAGATAACTAACCAGATAATGAGGTTCTAGCCAATCAGGATATTCACAATGCTTCTTTGAGGAATAGTACACTTAGATGATAAAAACACAAAGACATTGATAAGACACATGGGGCCACTGAACTTGGGGAAAAAAAAAATAGAATATCCAACCATGCTCTCTTTTAAATAAGTCACAAATTCTGTCAGTAATCCTAACCATCAAGGGCAACAATAGGAACTCACAACAGTTGATTTCATTGGCTATTATAGGTATGGTGAAGAAAAAAAAATTGTGAGAGATTGAGTACATCGCATTCCACATCTCTTTCTCAACACTTTGCAAATGATTATTTTTGTTATTGTATGTGTAAAGATATTCTTTTGTCCTGGGAAGCCATATAAGAGGAGGCTGGATGACTATTTCAGGTGTGAAGATGTGGGACTTTAATTTGCCACCAGAGAGAACCCAGAGATCTCCTTAGCCACTAAGCAAAAACTCAGTAAAGCACAGGGAGAGACAACTCCTAAATTCCATTAGTCATGACAAGCGTACAGAGGGTAGATGGCCACTAGTGAGGCTATTGAGTTGCCAATGAAAAGGCGAGTTTTTACCTCCACAGCTGGCTGTAGAACAAACAGATGAGACAGAAATGGGTGATTTAGGTGGAGAGGGTTGTGGAGAATAGGATGGACAAGGGGTTTTTCCAGAACCTAAAGCCACTGTATTCTATAAGCAAGTTAAAGGCCTAAAGACTAGTTGAGGTTCCCCTCAGTTGAGGTCCTCTAGAAACCATTTCTCACCCAGTTAACCAAAAACTGGTGGTTTGCAGAAGGTAAACACATTGTATAATGTGGTAGGTTGGTCCTTTCTCCACATGCTCAGTCAAAGCTCCTAATTTCCCATTTGTGGTCCCCAAACTGTTTCAGGCTTGTTGGGGGAGGAGGCAGCTCCTCAATTTTTCTACAGCTCAAACTTTCCCAGGGGGCTACAGGCTCTTTTTCTTGGTTGCCTATGAACTCTCCCTGTCAACTCTGTCCTCTAAGTTCTCCTTCCAGAGACATCTTCTGGTAGTCCAATGACCTCTAGAAGGAAGTTCCTTTAGGAGAAGCTGACCTTGCTCTGCAGCCCTCTGCTACCCTCTGCTGGCCAGGGGCTGCTCTTCAGCTCTGGGCAGTGCAAGACGAAATGGTTTTACTATCAGCATCTCTCTGGAGATTGGGTGGACTTCCACATTGTCAAAGTAGCCTACCACCAAGGAAACATGGAGGAAAGCACCACCCTGAATGCCCCAACTAAGGTCGTCCTCCAAAAAGGTACCAGACTTTTTTTTTTTAACTAAACATATACTAAGTGCTATATACAAGCACACAGTAAGCCTGGGAAGACAGGGATGGAAAAGGTCAGGAAAAAAAAAAAAAAAAACTGTCAGGAAGTTTCCAGCTTCATGCCAAATTATAGATGACCCATTCCCAAAGGCACCATTCTAATGTAGAAGAGAAGTAAGTCACCACCTGAGCCCCAAGCCCTTCAGGAGTTTCGGAAACAAACTTTTCATGGGATATCATCCAGTCTGCACTTCAGATAAAGACCTTCATGTCTTTATCCCTTTCTTTCAAGGCAAAGTCTAAGACACAGGGCCTGCCTTCAAGGAATTTCACAGTTGGAAAGTGAGGAGAGTAACAGAAAAAATTAACTATAATGTAAATCATGATGAGAGCCAAGCTGTGTGGGAATGAGGAGAAAACAAGACTGTGGGGATAAGAGGAAGCATTTAAGAATGGTCTTCCTAAGACAGAAGTCTCACTATGCTGCTTGCTTATTTGAAAAGAAAAAAAAATAAAAATTTTATGGCTTTCCGTTGTCTGTAGGCTTGAAGCCCTTTGTGTGGTCTGGAGTAGGTTTCCTGTTCTTTCCCCTACCTTCCTATGGGATCGCTCACTGCTCTCTATCATCTGCTGATCCAGCTGAAGGTACATCTTTATTTCAAAGAATATGTACAGCCAGAATCCAGAGACAGAATTCCAGGCATCCCTTCACAGCTCACAGGACCAAGCCTGGATCTTCTGTGCTTCACACTCCTCAACTTCTCATCTCTTGTCCCATTTATTCAGCTCTCTCTTTAAACCCTGTTTCCAGGAAAGCAAGCATGACTTCAGACACAGTCTCTCTCAAACAGTTAGGTTCTTTCTCTTTAGCTTCCTCATATCAGCCCCACTAAACCTGGATCCCCAGAACCCAATCAGCAGCACCTCTGTCCTGTCTGTGAAGTGGCATTTAAGATTCTTGAATGTTATTGCCCAGTCTTGCCTTTATTGGCTTCTTGCCCATCCACGTCTTAGGATATTAGTAACACATCAAAACTGTTACAGCTTCACTGTGAAATTACTTGGGTAATTTCTCTGGATAAGCATCTACCTTCTAGTCTGAACACCTAATTTTCTTTTGCTGGTTGGCTGCCATCTAGATTATTCCTTGAAGCTTTCCCCCTGGAAACCACTGCTGACATAATATTTGTCTTGACAACATTGGACAAACAGCCTTTGGGCAGGAAAATCCCGATATTCTAGGGCTCTACTTACTTAAGAAGAGGGGATTAGACATAACTAATGGGAGGATGAGAATACTGGTAAGATTAGGTAATGTTTCTTGAGTGCTCATGATGGGGCAGGCTCCATGCAGGTACACAATGCCTTTTGATCCTCACAACTAACTATGGAAGGAGGTGTTCATATTATCTCCATTTAAAGAGAAGAAAACTAATGCTTTAGAGATCAAATAACCTGAGGGTTTCACACATATGATTTCAGAGCCTGCACTCCACTCCTAAGCACTTTTTTTTTCCTGCCTGCCTGCCTTGCAGATAGAAAGTGCTCCATAGCCATCTACCAGATTGTCTAGATGATACTGACATTTAGCCACATAGCCACACTGGGATTTGTGGTCATTCCTCAAGAATCTTCAAAGTTTTATGCCTCTACAGATTTGTCCTTCTTATTCTCTAGAAAACCAGAAGGACTTGAATAAAGTCCAAGAGTCCCTGTTAAGTAGTAAGAGGAATTCAGCAAAAAGTGAACATCCTTAAAGGAGTGACTTACTATTATTGTTGCTGGTATTATCTCTCCTAGCTAAATCTGAGGGAATTCTATGAGAATAAAGAAAGCAAGAAATCCCTCTCATTAAGATGAGATGCAGCTAAGTGTACACTCACAATATATGGTAAGAAGCACACTGTACACATGCCATATGGCATAAATGCATATTTCACCATAAAAAGGCTATTATGCAATAATTTTTTATGTCTCCCACATCTATGATTTTTATAAGTTGGATTCCTTGCCCTCTCTTTATTCCCTAAAGGAGGAAAAGACACATCCTTCAGCCACAATAGGCAATTTGTTTTAAAAGTAAAATGTGAAAATATGATGAGACTATGTCTATTTTGTTTATCACTATAACCCTGTGTTTGGCCCATGGAAAAGCACTTGATAAATAATTACATAATTGAAATCAATTACCATTCCCACAACGATCACGAATGCCCTTGTAGGCTAAATTTATGCAGGTTGCTGATCCTCTGTGTGAATCGGCCTTGCAGCCTAGATATATGCAAATATTTAGGCTCCTGAAGCTCCATTTGGAAAGAAGAAAGCCACCTTCGAGGAGGGAGCAGGGCACTTTGTTTCACTGGGGCTCTGCTCTGAGAATGCACTGCGGTGTCATGTCTAAACAAAGGGCATTCCTGTGCTGCCATAATTGGACAGAACGTGACAAGGCAGCAGAATCCAATGCAGGCTGGTCCCAGAGTGTGATGCTAAAGTTACCTGGGGAGTCCTCTCCAGCAGCTGCAAGGCTCAGACTATTTTAGAAAACATAATTAGCTACAAGAGGAAATAAAATAAAAAGGAGACTTCTTTGCCTCTCAAAGATATTGAGTAAGTTAATAAATCATCCTTAGCTCTCCTCTATAGAGAAACATGTTTAGCATCACCTACCTACTAGGCTTTCTAGCAAGTACAGGAAAAACAGTAACCCTTCAGGGGTTAAAGACCCCATCAGGTCTTTATTACATAGGGACCAGGCCTAGCTAAGCACTTTGTACCAGAAGGGCAGACGTGTGTCATTGTTAAGAGGATCTGTTCTGGAACCAAATTAAGTTCAATTCCCTGTTCCACTGCTGCTTGCCCCCAGACCTACCAGTCTCACCCTGTTCTGTGTCCTGAGGGCTGACCTGTGTGGCTCACATCAGCTGGCTCCCTTACCTTCCCGCTTCCTGATGGGGAGCACTAGCAGGATGCTGGGGGAGAAAGAGAGTGTGGTCTGGCTTCTCTCACCCAGCCTCTCTGTCTGCAGGGTCACTGCAGTCCAGCTACATCCCTTACCCAAAGGTTTTGGTCTTTTGCAGGTGACCTTCCCACACAACGCTGTTTCCTGGATCTTTAGGTCTAAGGTCTCCTTAAATCAGGCAAATCCAAGTACACTATTTGTCCCTGTGTATGCATCCTGACTGATACACCCTTCATTCATGTGTGATTTGGGGCAGTTACTTGCCCTCTCTCTCGGTCTCAAACTGTTTATGTTGGGGATGGTAGTATGAACTAGGTCACACAGGCGCAGAGGGTTCAAGAAGACTGTGAGAGAGTGTAACTGGCCAGGAGTTATACTCAGATAAATTAGAAGGTCAAGAAAAGCCTCTCTGAAGGTTACATTAAGCTGAGACTTGAAGGAGAAGTAGGATCTGGAGCCAGTGGATGAAGGTGGGCAGGGGGGTCTGGGGTGGGAAGATAGGATTCCAGGCAGAGGAAACAGCGTATAGAAGGGCTCTGAGTCAGAAGAAAGCTTGAAATGTTGGAAGAACCACAGACAGGTAAATCTGCTGGGGTGTAGCAAGCAATGGGGAGTATATATAGAGAGATAGGGCTAAAGGAAAAAGCTAGAGCCAGATTTTGTAGGACTCTGCAGGCCTTGGTAAGGATTTAGATCTTACCCAATGTGTATGGGAAGCCATTACCAGACTCTGAACCCTGGGTCTTGATGCTGCTGTCTGCCTTGCTGATTTTGTAAGAATTCCTATTTTCACACTCCTGTCCACTTTTTAGGACACCTTCATCAATGTTCACCTAATCCCTGGTGGGGCCACCCAAACTGCTCCCTATTGTCTGTCATTTCACTTCCCTCCCCTGCTGCTGCCTCTCCTCCCTCTAGCTGGGCCCCCCTCCCCACTTCTGTTAAGAGATCTGCTCCAGGTTCCAGGACCTGCTCTCCTCTAAAGCCTCTGAAGCTCTGCCTTCTGTGCCTGCCGCCTTGTGTTGCTGCTGGGCAGAGACCTCTCTGCAATTCTGAACCAAAGGGGCCACACAGAGGCTGCAGTTTCCGCAGAAATAGCAAATTACTTTTTTAAAGGTTTCTTGTGAAAAAAAAAAAAAAAAGTGGATTTGTCAATCAATAGTCCAGGGGCTTCATTGTTGTTTCTTTCTTTTTTTTTTTTTTTTCCATTTTGGTTTTTGCTTTCTTTTGCAAGTGCAAAAGCTGCAGTTGTCAACATAAAATGGAATCTGATTTTCTGCTGTTCTTTCCTAACACCGCCAAATTTCCCCCCAAGCATACTGAATACTAGCATATATAAGACGTTATTAAAAAAAGATTCCCATTAGGAACGCAAATTGGGGTTCCATGGATACATCCTGATTTGTAAAGATTTCGGGATGATAAATTTCCTAGTTCATCTTATAAGAAAGTGAGTGATCCATGTCCTGCAGAAAAATTAAAAACATAAATAACTGTCACATATCTCTTACCCATATCACTTTCTTGTTGCTTCTCTAAAGACACAATATCACTTATAGAACATGAAGGCAAAGTATAGAAAAACACTGACTAGGTTTCTTTATGTTTTGTTTAGGTTAGGTTTGGTTTGGTTTCATACAGTTTTGATTTGAGTAAATCAGAACAATACTCAGGATTCTCACTGGAGGCTACTAAAATATCCTCCAGGGAAAGAAGCATTAAAATGCTTATAAATTTAGCCAAAGAATAATTCTTATTGACTCCTCTCCCATTTTGGATTATCATTCTAGTATCTCCTAAACTTGAATGTCCCTATCTAAAAGACAACCCAGCTTGAGGTCACCAGGCATCTATAATTGTCCCAACAAATATTTAGTCATATCTCCCAGGATTTGTCAGCTCCCAAAAGAAGAAGGAAAACTCTAGAGAAAAGGATCCATCTTCCAAGCCCCATACCGTGTTCATTGAAGAGATCCAAATATTTGAGGCAGACATCTGAATGGTGAGGTCAGCTTTCTGCATCATCCCATGTGGACCAACATGGACTTTTTCTACTGAGTTTATTTCAACAAGAATGATAAACAAATAAGCAAGCGCCAGCACCTGGCATTGAACAGTGTGAGGATGAAGTTTTAACACACTCGCTCAGATGTTCTGCAGTTAGCCAGCTGCCAGCACCACTTCCTGCCTCAATGAGGAGGAATAAAAGTGCACCCTCAGCATTGCTTGCTCCCACATTTCCCCCACAGTGTGAAGCACCATACGGAAACTGTCAAGCTCAGCGCTACACTGCTTGGGGTGACCAAGTAGCAATTCACAGGTTCTGCGTGCCAGGGAGAGACAATGATTAAATGCAGGAAGAGAGTATCTGTACTAAAGCACTCAAATTACTGCTAACAACACTGTTTGCATTTGAAGCTGTTGATCTGGGCTATTTTTAGATGGAACAGTAGCCAAACTCCTAAAATCCAAAATTGCATCTAAGTGAATATGAACCCAATACTAAGTGTGTAAGAACTGCAGAAATGGGCCATCTCAATGAGTTATTTATGAAGATGGGCTTTTACTTCAGTTTGTACTCCCTTTTGAAGTCTCTGTGTGGAGTTAACTGTTGCCTGTATGAGTAAATATATATAAAGACATATACGTATATGCTTTGTAAGGTAATACAAAAATGATAGCATCTGAAAAGTTGTCCTTACCACCCTGAATGCTTTATCTATCATAAACTAGGTGTTAAGCTAACAAACAGGAAGGGTGTTGAAACAGAACTGTAAAACTGCATTGTCTTTAAGTATGATTATCCATCAACACGTATGACTGCTGATAGAATGTATATGGAAGAGAAATGCTAAATGATCCTCTGAGCTCAAATTTGTTTAAATAAAGTACACATTTGGGAGTTGGGGAGGGAGAAGCTATGGTTGAAGCCAAGCTGTGTTTATTTTAAAGTACTGGTATCTGAGAGAATAAATTCCATTCTTCTACTACAGAGACTTTCGAATATTTGGGTACCCTTCTAAATGTCTCCCTAGCAGTGGTGGGTCAGGTTGGTGAACAGTGGTGGGTCAGGTTGGTGAATGCCTTAAATGATATGGTTTGATCAGGGCATGCAGAGAGAAGCTCAAGTATCAGCACTGCTCTGTGGTAAGAGTCAGAAAATCATAATGTACAGTTTTTATAATTTTGCAGTTAAGGTTTTGCCACCTGATATCTGAAATTTTCATAAAGTAACTGTCACTGCTTCATAGTTTAATCTATTTTACGAAAATAAGTAAAATCTATAAAATGTCAGACTAGTACCAATATTGGTACTAGTACCAGTTCTTTAGTACTAGAATATTGACAAACAATATCAAATTACATTAATCATTTAACATTGTTTAGATATGAATACAGGTATAAAAGAAAAATATTGTCCTCCAAATTTTCACATAAGCTCCAAAATATTTTTATTAAAAGAACTGGCTGCTAAATATTCAAGGTCTTACAAATGCATCGATTATACAGGAATTCTATTATGTGTAAGCTTTAAGAAATAGTAGCATTACTATTATTTAAGAAATAGTAGCATTATTAAGAAATTATTTAAGAAATAGTAGCATTACTGAACCAAGAAAATAGAATTGAGTTATGAAAATATGGAATCAGATGTTCTTTTTTTAAAAAGATTGTGTTTGTTTGTTTGTTTATTTGAGACGAGAGAGAGAGAGAGAGAGAGAGAGAATGAGAGCAGGAGACAGAGAGAATCTGAAGCCGACTCAGTGTAGAGCCCAGTGCGATGCTCGTTCCCACAAGCCTGAGATCATGACCTGAGGACCAAGAATCCATGGCTTAACCGACTGACCCACCCAGGTACCCCTGGAATCAGATGTTTTAATAATACTAAGAGAAAACTGATAAACTCTCAGCAGGAATATTTGAATGTGTTTTCTTTTTATTTTCTTAATATGACTTAGAATGCATTCTTTTCTTTCTCTCTCTTTCTTTCTTTCGAGATAGAGAGAGAGAGTGTGTGTGTGTGTGTGTGTGTGCATGCACACCTGGATTGAGGGGAAGGGGCAGAGAGCCTAACGCTGAAACCAAGACACTTAATCAACTGAGCCACCCAGGCACCCCTCATTCATGTCAAATAACAATAACACCTATTCTTTGGAAAGCACTTTGGATATACAGGTTTTAAAAAGAAGAAGATAAAGTTCATCTATTATCCTACCACTAGTTACAGCATATTTCAGATATTTGAGTTACACTACACACACTTTTTGGGGGGCATCATCTAACAATATAGCATGCATATTCTCTCACCACATGATTTTTAATAACACACTGTAATTCATCTAACCCATCTTATGTAGCTGACCACTTATATCATGTTTAAATCTTCACAATTGTTAACAACGCCAAAGGAACCTTTTATGTCCAGGACTTTGCAAACATACATATAATCATTTCCATAAAATTAATTCAGCTTTATTTCTAGATCAAAAAGCATATGAATTTTAAAGCTTTTTATTAAAACATTTTTAATCACAGAAGTAACTCATGAACATAATCTATCAAAAAGCAAGTCTCTTTTTCTTTCTTCCCCTACCTCAACCTACAGTCCACTCTTAAGATGTAAACCCCATTAACAATATCTTATTTCTTCTTCTGGAAGTTTTCTATGCATAGACAGGCATATATGCAGTTTACACATGTATCCTGCACATTTATACAAGTGCCAGCATGCTATATCTTACCAATATATCTTGGAGAGTATTCAACATCAGTGTGTCTATCTCTATCTCAACTTTTTTAATGATTTAATTAGATTTAGTTGTGTGCATATACCAGAGCTTATAAAAAATGGCCTACTGTTGCTGGATAGTAGCTTTCATCCAATTTTTGCTATTACAAACATATGTTTTTCAACTTGTATAAATGTATCAGTATAAAGGGAATATGCTAAGGAAAGGATATATATGCCTTTTAATTTTGTTAGACATTACCATATTACATTCTAAATGGCTACATTTATTTACATTTCTTAACCAGGGTATTATGTGACTTTTTAATCCTTGACACTCTGAAATTAAGTCACTGTATTATTTTGTTATTTTTATTTGTATTTATTTATGTGTGAGACTGATCACCTACTCAATTTGCACTTCAAATTTCCAAGTGAATCATATATATGAAATATATTCTGAAGACTGGGGGAAATCTTGCCCCTGTTACTCTTCAACTAATTTATTAGCTAAAAATTTGTTTTGTGATTTATATCCTTCATTTCACATTCATATTCTCTTGCTTTTATAGATGATAATTTAAAACAATAACAAGAGCTATTCTGTTTTGGCACTGTTAACAATGGCCAAACTGTTTACATATTTGGGACACTTTTCTGGGAGCATTATTTAACATAAAGTGTTCCCACTTTTTCTACCCAGTGCAGTCACTCAGAGCCACATAATGAGCTATTTGTATGTGCCAAGAATTCAAAGTAACTTTGAAAGTGCTGAGTCCTGATAAACCACCCAGTGGCAGCTATTACATATGGTTAGTTAATTATAATTAAAATTCATTAAAATATAGGCTAGTACTCAAAGACTCAAAATCCTATTTTTTAAAAATTAAAATATAGTCAAAAACATTAACCGTGATTATCTCTGGGTAGTAAGTAGGATTGCAAATTACTCTTGCTTTTTTCTGTGGGTATGCTACAAAATCCACACCAAGTGCTTCATGCAGGAACCTGCTACCAATACCCCCTGAAAAACATACTAGAAAGATTTCACAAAATTCATAACAATAATAACCATTCATAAACTATATCTGAATACTTTCTAGGCAAGTAAGAATTGTGCTCAGAAGTATAGGGCACTGCCTTGGCTCTCTAGGATCCTACAATATTGGAGGTACACAAGAAACAATTGGCAAAGCTAAAAAAGACAAGTTAATGCATCAACTATCCCCTTGGGGAAGTGTAAGTCTTGTTTCTTTACTGCAGAATGATGGAATTAAACTCAAGTAAATGAGAAGTTTTCAAAGTTTTTTGTTTCAGGATCCCTTTACACTCTTAAAAGTTACTGATGACCCAAAAGAGTGTTTGCTTATATGGATTACATCAATCAATGTATACTTTACTATATTAGTAATTAAAAATGTATATAATTAATTATAAATAAATTAACTAAAAATTACTATATTAGTAATTAAAAATAAATATATTTTACTATATTGGCAATTAAAACTGAGAAAGTTAAAAATACTTCTTAATTCAAGGGCATTATTTATAATTAATTATAAATAAATTAACTAAAAATTACTATATTAGTAATTAAAAATAAATATATTTTACTATATTGGCAATTAAAACTGAGAAAGTTAAAAATACTTCTTAATTCAAGGGCATTATAAACCCATTGCAGGCTAATATAAAAAACATATTTTATGAAAAATAACAATATTTTCCAAAACAGATAGCAATCATAAGCACTCTTACATTTTGCATTCTTTATCATGTCTAACAAAAGACAGCTGGATTTTCCTGTCTATTTCTATTCAATCTGTTGTGATAACACATGTTGTACCCTCTGGGAAACTCACTGTACCTTAGTGAGAAAGTCAGAAGGAAGACAAAGGTGGCATCTTAGTATTATTATGGAAACAAATTTGCAATAGTCTTGCAGATCCATGCACTATATACTTTGAGGATCTCTGTAAACTACGTGATATCTAAGGTCTCATTCAGTTCTAACACGTTATGAATGTCTGCTTCTCTTCATTAAAAAAAATGCCAGAATGGAAAATACAAAAGAGCAAACTAATGTCTAACAGGGAAAATATAGCAAAAAAAGGAAAAATTTCTCTAAGCTTTGGACTGCTGGAATTTGCTCTGGCCTTCCAGGGAAAAAAATTTTTTTACCAAAACTTTAAAGAATTTAAAAGAATTTCTTAGCAAAAATTAATTTTTTGTCATTAGATTGTATAGAAAACATCACTTGGGAAGTTTTAAGAACTCATTTTCTCTGATAATTCTTATTTTTAATTTATTAGCCATTTTGTTTAATTTTTCAGATGTTGTAAATCTCTAATCTAGTGGCCATTTAAGATTTAGTTTTATTCTACATGTTTTTATGGGTGGTGTAGGGTATATAAAAGGTATAAGAAAATTTTAATTAGTCCTAATATTTGAACGAGAGGCAGGAATTTTGTGTGTGTGTATACGCATATATACGTGCACATGGAGATATGTGTATATCTAGGTAAAGAGGTGAAATCTCTTTCTAGACTAGCAAATGATCCTAGTGTTCTATCATTTCTTTCTTTCTTTCTCTTTCTTTCTTTCTTTCTTTCTTTCTTTCTTTCTTTCTTTCTTTCTTCTTTCTTTCTTCTTTCTCTTTCTTTTTCTTTTTTTCTTTCTCTTTCTTTCTTTCTTCTTTCTTTCTTTCTTTCTTTCTTTCTTTCTTTCTTTCTTTCTTCTTTCTTTCTTTTTCTAAAGATTTTAATTTATTTGAGAGAGAGAGGGAGGGCATGAGCAGGGGGTACGGGTAGAGGAAGAAGCAGACTCCACACTGAGCAGGGAGCCCAATTCAGGATTCCATCCCAGGACTCTGGGATCATGACCTAAACTGAAGGCAGATGCTTAATCAACTAAGCCACCTATGTGCCCCAACAGCTGGAATTTCTAATGAAGGAATTTTAGTCTCCAGTAGGGTATTTAGACGTGGGTGAAACTGACTATATTAGTCACAGGCTGAAATTAATGCAGTAAATACTTTTTAATATTTGCCTAGGTTAAAAATAACAGGAAGGCCCTATAAAACTGACTACATAACCCAAAAGCAGGCATAGAGAAGCACATTCATCTAATGCATCTGTGATTAATAATAAATAGTTTTACTTCATTCCTTATACGAATTTACATCAGAGAACTGTCTCTGTTTACACAGTGGGATGAAATCATTAATCCATATTAAATAAGTAGATTCTGACAAAATACTCCATAAAAAGCTTTCATATACTACACGGGAAGAGCAGAGGGGGGTAGGAAGTATGCCTATATCCTTTTCCCAACTGACAGTATATTTGAAATAAACTTTAAAGCTTTAAAAAGGCATTTAAAAAGCTCAGGGCTTTAAGGATACATTCTGATTTCTCAAGCCAAAGTGATATCTTGCAAAATAAATATATCTTTAACATAAAGTTCATTGCCAGTCTCCACCTTTTATTAAGAAAAATTGAATAGTTACTTTATCTAATTCATATATTTGACTCAATTTATTCATCAGTAAAATGGGGATAAAATGAATAGCACCCACCAACCTCAACAGGGTTATAAAACATTAATAAAACAAAACAACATATAAAAGATTTTTAGGGATCCCTGGGTGGCACAGCGGTTTAGTGCCTGCCTTTGGCCCAGGGCGTGATCCTGGAGACCCGGGATCGAATCCCACGTCGGGCTCCCGGTGCATGGAGCCTGCTTCTCCCTCTGCCTATGTCTCTGCCTCTCTCTCTCTCTCTGTGTGTGTGTGTGACTATCATAAATGAATGAATGAATGAATGAATGAATAAATAAATAAATAAATAAATAAATAAATAAGATTTTTAGCGCAGTTCCTAGCCCAAACTAAGTTCTCTATAAGTGAAAGCTGCAAGGGAGATGATGATTATTTTTTTAAATGTTGCTTGGAATACAGATTCATACAGATACAAGGGAATCTGATCCATGCCTGAGCTGGCACTGGAAATCAATAGGAAAGGATGGCCTTTCCAAAAACTGGCATTGGGACAGCTGATTATAGAAAAAAAAAAAATTGCCCCATCTCATGTATCAAAACTAACTTCAAGCAGATTAAAGATTAAAATATAAAAGGCAACATTCTATAGCTTTTAGAAGACAATATAGGAGGTATTTTGTGAGACCAAGGTAGTATATTACTTCTTAAGTAAGACACTAAAAGAGTCATCAAAAGAAGTCTTACATTTGACCACAGGAAAATAAAAACTTCCTCCAACATAAACAGACACAGAGACTCAAATTGTAAGTTGGGAGAGGATTTTGCCACACATATAACACAATTCATTAGTATCTAAACACTGTAAAGAATACCAACAAATCAGGGCAGCGCCAGTGGCTCAGTGGTTTAGCACCGCCTTCAGCCCAGGGCGTGATCCTTGGAGACCTGGGATTGAGTCCCACGTCAGGCTCCCTGCGTGGAGCCTGCTTCTCCCTCTGCCTGTGTCTGTACCTCTCTCTCTCTCTTTCTGTCTCTCATGAATAAATAAATAAAATATTTTTTTAAAAAAAGAATACCAACAAATCAATAAGAAAAAAACAATCAAGGGGAAAAATAGGCAAAACACATACTAGGTACATCAGGGTGGGGAATCCAAAGAGTGGGAAAATATATTAAATAATAATTAGCCTCTTTTGTAATATATAGGAAAACACAAATTTAAACCATAATGCAATACCATTTTACAACCACCAGACTGGCAAATATCAAAAACTTTAACCATAACAAGTATTGGCCAGGATGTGCAGGAATCAGAAAACTCACACGCTGCTAGTGGGTATATAAATTCATATTACCCATTGAAGAAAATATACATAGGCTAGTAAAACTGAAGATATGAATTGTTTGTATATCAAAATCTTCCCTTAAACTCTTGCACTTTTACGTAAGGATGCATGTACAAAAGTATCCACAGAAATGTTGTTTGTATAACAAAGAAATGAAAACAAAGCAATGGAATAATAAATAGCATAAAGATGGATGAATTTTAGCTACCCAGAGCAATATGAAACATAATAAAATTGCAGGAACTCCTCAGTCAGAAGAAATAAAATCTAAGAATATGTTCACTATAATTCCATTTATATCAAGTTAAAAAGAGGCAAAATTAACTTACGGTTATTGGACTTCACTGACATTATTAACCCTTTTCTAAAGAGAAGGATGAATAGTAGCTTAAACACAGTAGCATCCTAATGCTATCCATCAATAATGATGTCCAGAGCAGCTACAAGATGCTTGTCTTAGTTCTTTACAGTTTCTCCCTCTCCCTTACAGTTTATAAAGCACCTGTACATTAAATGATCTTTACAACATCCATGTTATAAGGCATCACACTTCTTTACAGATGAGTAACAAGACGCTAGAAAGGTTACATGAATCTCAGGCTCACAAAGCCATCTGAGTGGTAGAGTATGACTTCAGATGTAGGAACTCAATCCCAGGACCTGGGATCATGACCTGGGCCAAAGGCAGACGCTCAACCACTGAGCCACCCAGGGGCCCCCAGAATCTATGTTATAGGTTAAGACTACAAAGTGGAAAAGGCCTCTACAAGATATTTATGATCTAAGACAACCCATAACCCATAAACGGAATAATCAATAGATTTAATCATTCATTCATTGATGTAATGGTCTCCTTTGACAAAGTTTATTATGTGCACCTAAAACCCGGAAATACGATGTTATGCAGATAAAAATGATTCCTATCTTCATGAAGTTTATAAGCTTATAGACTACTGGAAAAGATAGACAATTACATAAAGATAACTAGCAATGGGGTGAGTGAGAAAGGGTAGTATTCTAAAAACATCCCTGAAGAGGTGATAGTAGAATTCTCTTTTGGGGAAATACTGCTCTTGTAGTTAGAAATAGTTTTATAGAAAAAAAAAATAGTTTTATAGGGATTCTAGCCTGGCTTTAAGGGAAGTTTTTTTTTTTTTAATTAATTAATTTATTTTTTTAATTTATTTTTTATTGGTGTTCAATTTACCAACATACAGAATAACCCCCAGTGCCCGTCACCCATTCACTCCCACCCCCCGCCCTCCTCCCCTTCTACCACCCCTAGTGCGTTTCCCAGAGTTAGCAGTCTTTACGTTCTGTCTCCCTTTCTGATATTTCCCACACATTTCTTCTCCCTTCCCTTATATTCCCTTTCACTATTATTTATATTCCCCAAATGAATGAGAACATATAATGTTTGTCTTTCTCCGACTGACTTATTTCACTCAGCATAATACCCTCCAGTTCCATCCACGTTGAAGGGAAGTTTTGTTTTGTTTTTAAGAGGAGCTATTCTTCTCTGTAGTGTACCTATGTACAAGGGTTGTCTTTCTTGGGTTCATGGACTTATTCTTTAAATATATTCAAAGGAATAGTCATCAGCTTCTAGGTATAGAATGGTGAAGAATGCAAAAAGAAATCCTTGCCCATAATGAGCTTATAGTCTTGTGTAGGATTTAAGCTACCTGGTTTATTAATATCTAAAAGTCTACAGATTTATTCTTTCATTCACCCATTTATTCAGCAAGATAGCCACATATTAGGCAAAATGCCCAATAGGAAATTTAGGGAGAGTTACATCAGATGCCCAACTGTTACTTTTTTCCTTTTTTCCTCTTAAATTACATCCTCAGTTATCCTCAGATCCTCACTAAGTATGTCAACCAGAGCTGGGTTTGGATCTGCACCTGGACTGAGTGGTAACATATGGCAACAAAGACTCAGAAGCATTTATAGCAGTCAGATATTTGCAGGAACTGAGTTTCCTTTAGGAAGTACTTAGCATTGAGATAACACATAAAAGTGATCTCACAGGTCTGAAAAATTTAAGGACACTCAAATTATATATATATTATATATATATATATATATATATATATAATTATTTATTTATTTGAGGGGGGGGAGAGGGGAAAGGAGGGAGGAAGGGCAGAGGGAGAGAGAGAATCCCAGATTCCTTGCTGTGTGCAGAACTCGACACAGTCCTCGATCCCAGGACCCTGAGATCATGACCTGAGTAAAAATCAAGAGTTGGACACCTCATCAACTGAGCTACCTAGGCACCCCTCAAATTGTATTTTGATGGGGGAGATGTATGACATTATGTAAGTAATCACCGCAGCATTCACCCAATCTAAATGCATGCACATTTTTCTTGAGAGAGGTCTTAACTTTGATAAATCCTCAAATGCCACCACCATCTTGCACCATACCAAAAAAGTCAAGAAGCATTAGTAAAGAATAAAAAAACTCTATAACACAAATCAGTAACTATTATAATAAAGGAATGCACAAATCTCCAGCAGCAAGCTAAGCAAAACACAAGTGGCAAATGATAAGAGAATGTGCATTTCTTAAGGTTTCACTTACTTTCATGTATTTCTTTTTTGTCTACACAAGTATTGCACAGTGGCTCAAAACACAGGTTTGAGGATCAGGCTGACCTGTGTTTAAATCCTACTCCATCACTATTGAGTTATGTGACTTTGGGTCAATTACTTTTCATCATCACTAATCACGGTTCTCTCAGCTATAGAATGGGGGAAATAATAGTCTTCCCTGTGGGCTCTTGCAGTGTCCTTGTAGTCCTCACAGTGATTTTACAGATGCTGACCCTAAGGATTAAATGATAAAGAATTTAGAAAAGCACCTGTAATTCAAAGTGTTCAATAAATGTGAGCTACCATCACAACTACACACACACTTATACACACACAGAGAGAACAAAGAATAAATTATTTCTGACAGTCTTTGCATTTATCCCATATATTATCAGAATAGAATTCCTTAAAATTTCTTTCCTTTTTTTTAAAGATTTTGTTTATTTATTTGAGACACAGAGATAGAACACAAGTTGGGTAAGGGCCAGAGGGAGAAGCAGACTCCCCACTGAGCAGGGAGCCTGATGTGGGGCTCGATTCCAGGACCCTAGAATCATGACCTGAGCTGATGGCAGACACTTAACCAACTGAGCCACCCAGGCGCCCCAAATTCCTTAAAATTTCTTAATCTAGCATATAAAAATGTGTGCTCCAAAATGCATTTCCATAATAATCATAGTATTTCTGGTGGTTGAGAGCAATGATGTATTTCAAGCAGATGAGCTGAGTGAAGTGTGAAGAGTTGAGGGTGGAAGATTTACATGGGGTGAGCAGCTCAAATAGTACCTAGAAAATGCAATTCTAGTTTTTTTTTGTTGTTTTTTTCCACAAATAAAAAAGAAGTGATTAAAAGGTAAAACCTAATTCTTATTCCTTTCTCAGGTCCAGCCTTTATCCTACCTGGTCCCATTAGCCTGCCATGGCCTGGAGATGAGAACGGCTTTGCATTGCAAAACAGTCACTGTCATCACAAAGATAAGATCTCATCTCCTTTCCGTGTGCACTGTGCTTGAAGTCAGATTTCTTTACTTTTCCACCTTGCTAGGTCCTAAATTTAGTCAGGGATCCATGTAATAACCCACTTTTTGCAAATCTATTTTCCTAGATATTGCACATATGAAAAAACACCTACAGCATGACTCTCATAAAAGAAAGAATTAGACCCTCTGACCAGGCATGGTAAAGGGAGAGGAATCATCAGCCACATTTTCCTCAAATCCATAACTATTTTACTGCAATATTCTGAGAAACAAATAATCACCAGCCCCAGTGACTGAGTCAAGAAAACTATTATAGGTCATTAGTGGAAGATGCTCTTTCTATTCTGTGCAGCCAAGCTCTTTGACTGTGTCAAGGGAAAGTCGGGGGTGGGGGGAGTGCACTTTCCGGTGAGCCATATATTTTTTGGTGTATTTTCATTTAATGCTGTTTCATGTTTCCCCCATCAGACTGTGTAATATATGTCAGAAATCAGAAACCAAATCCTTCTCCCTAGTCAATATTTAGGCCATAAATGTCTAATGAGCAGCCCGTCACAGGGTCACAGACAAAATGAGAAACAAATGCAAAGGGTATTGGGCTGGAAGAGACTTTAGATGATCTAATTCGACTTCCTCCTCATCTTCATTTTCACAGGGTTTTGTTGTTCCTGTTGAAGGCTTTTTGTTTGTTTGACTACCTACTTCGTCCCAGGCATTGTGCTAAGCACTTCACATGGCTTGTCTATTTAAATACTTACAACCACCACCACCCCCACCCCCCAAGTCTACTAGTGTTAAACTTATTCTATAGGATACTGACGTTTGGAGAAACTAAGTTCCTTGCCCAGGGTCAAAGAACTAGTAAACGATGCCATCAGGATTTTAACCCAAGACCAAGCAACGCCAGGTTCTGCCTTGTAGCAAGCAAGCCTAGGAAGGCTTTTAAACCCTCAATCACAGGCAAAAGAGAAACTACCAAACTTCTGTTCTCTCATCATCAAGATTGCCTTCTCATTTTTCATATTTTAAAATTGCCCAGAGACTCAAATTAATGAACCAAGGCCACAGAAGTACCCAATGACACAGCCAAGATGGAATGCAGGACTCCCTCTCGAACCACACGATCCAGGATCGTCTGGAAGTCATTTTAATGAAGTAGATTTCCCCCCTACTTTAGACTGGACTCACTGTTTCACAAGGTCACATGCTTCTGTATCATCCTCCCTTTCTGATGGTTCCACCTAATTACCCTTTGTTTGAGTCTCTTCTTTTGCCCATCCCTCAAATGTTGATCCCCGGGGTTCTACCTCAAGCCTCTGTGCTTTTCACTCTTCTCACCAAAGTCATCCTTGTTACTATGAGTGTATTTATCAGTGACAAATCATCTCCAAATTTCTATCTTTGGCTCGAACTGTCCCTAGAGCTCCAGACCCATCTCCACATCCCCTTCTGAATGTTTAGGAAGCACCTACCTTGATGGTGTCTAATACCAAGGACCCCAGCCCTTTTAATCCACTCTCCTCTCCTCCCTGTCTTTCTCAGTCATTCCAAATGATACTCAACAATTACCAGCGCACAGTAATTGCGCTGTGCGCAAGTTCTGTGGGTATTTATCCTGTAAAATAGCTCCTGGGGCATCTGGGTGGCTCAGTGGTTGAGCATCTGCCTTTGGCTCAGGTCATGATCTTGGTGCTCTGGGATCCAGTCCCACACTGGGCTCCCCGCGGGGAGTCTGTTGCTTCTTCTGCCTATGTCTCCACCTCTCTGTCTGTGTCTCTCATGAATAAATAAATGAAATCTTTAAAAAATAAGATAGCTCCAAAATTTGTCCCTTACTTTCCACTGCATTTGTTATAGTTTAAGAACTCATCATTTGTCATAAACAGATGTTGCAGTTGATTTCCTGTTCCTTTTCTGATCTATCTTCCACTCAGGCTCCAGAGTGATACTTCTAAATAAAAACTGATCACATTACTTCCCTGCTTTAAACTATGTACTGATTCTCTATCCTAACTGGGGAAAAAATACCCACCATGTTCTGGATCATGGCCCAGAAGGATCTCCATGATCTTGATCTCTGGGAACACTCCAGCCTCAGTCCTCTGCTCCCACTTCATATTTGATTCTAGAAATCCCAAACTACTTGTGTTTCCCCAAACATATTTTATGTTTTATGCCTTTGCCTATGCTGGACCCTCTTACAAAAATACATCCTCCATCTACCTCTTCTTGTCATCTTCGAGTATTCCTCATCAGCTTTTCAAACAGACTTCACATGTTACCTCTTCCACCCACACATCCTCCTCTGGGAGCATCTGCTCCTGATGTAGCTATTATTTCTTATGCATCCTTATTTCTTGGACACTCATTTCTTCACTGCCCACAAGGTATGGTAATTAGATATCGTCTAGTCCTATAGACAATGAATACCTTTAGGTATAAAACACATACACACCTTCTAGATGTTATATCTACTCGGATGAATGAATAGCTCACATTCATTCAGCTATTCCACATGCCCTCAGATTTTGCACCTGCTTGTTCTGTTATTTTCACAAAGATTTGATTCACTTACATTCTACATATATCATTCAAATGTTTTATATGCTTGTGTAGATGCCATAATACTTATTCACGTGATATATGTGTCCCTTAAATGTTACATGTGTTCACTTAGAGCTCAGACATGTGTTCATGCAGATATTAATCAATGCACCTAAATGTTACACATAGTTGTTACTCATACTAAAAACAATGGTTCTCCAAGTGTGGCTCCCAGCTAATAACATCAGTATCACCTGAATGCATATGCTTGAGCCTGACCCCAGATCTTCTGATTCAGAAACTCTGAGGATAAGTTCCCAACAATCTGTGTTTTAACAAGTCCTGCAGGTAATTATAATACATGGTCAAGTTTAAGATCCACTGACTTAAATGTTACACATCCTCATTCCAATGTTCTACTTGCTGGCTCAGATCATATCCTTCCTCATGCAGGTGATACACATGTTCACTAAAACCTGACACCTATCAGCTTTTTGAAAAAATCTATTCACTTAGATAGTTAACAGTTCAAGCATTACACACTGATACTTAGATGTGTGTGTGCTTATTCAAAAGTCATATTTGAGACATCACAAACCCTCATCAGACAACACACATACACACTGAGATGATACGCACATTCACTGTGTTGTTAAAAATGTTTACCTAAATCTTACATATGTTGACTATTCACTTTAATCTTCCACAGCCCTGTATTTTAGATGTGACATACCCCTTTTCAGAAAATGCACGTTTACTTGGATCTTACACATGTTCGTATGTGTTTCACAGCACACATAGGTATTTCACAAACCCATTCTGATGTTACATGCACTTTCCAGATCACACATGCTGAGTTAGATGTCCATGGGCTTACTCAGCTGCATGCTCACTCATTCAGACATGGCTTTCCATTCCCTATATGCACTGCTAATCAATCTATGCTAAAGTTGAAGGGGCATCTACTGTTCTGGCTACTTCCCATCTTGATTACGGTATTCCTCCTTAAAAAGGTGCCTTTTTTATTTGGTTTTCTATGGCATCTGACCTCTCTCTTGATGCCATTGGTATGTCACTCCTTTTGCAGAATGTGCTGGCCTGCCAGACACCTCACTGCTTTTTGTGATCTTTGGGGTAGCCAAAAAATACCATTGTTTGTGCAGAATTTATATCAGTTTGCCAAATTAAAATACCCTCATCTATTTGGGGAAAGTATTTACAGCAACTATAAGCCTTTCACTGGGTTTGAATATGCTTTAACCACATCTTCTGTCATCTTTGGCAACCCACTTATATACCTATAAGGCACTCCATATTCATTCATTTCAGGGACACTTTTGGTTGGTTCTACTTCATAATTTTACGATTGCCTTGGCCACAATCAATAAGAGAAGCTTGTACAGTGATACTAGGTCAACAGGCAAAGCAAGGTGTATTGATTGAGCACTTATTATGAACTCAACCTCTTCCAAAGGCCAGAAATAGTTCTCTGCTTGTCCCAATTGTTTCCTCCTCTAATTTGCAGAGAAGGAGCTTGGTTCTTGGAATCAGACTAATACTAATTGAATCCTGGTTCTATCACTTACTGGGCATGTGACCTTGAAAAAAATCACTTAATATTTCATAGGCATAGTTTCCACATCTGTATAATGGGGTAATGATGTTTAACATGTAGCTCTTATGTAAAGGTTTTATGTCTGGCACAGAGCATGTGATCAAGGTAAGCTAGCTTTTAAAAAGATTGTATTATAAGCCAAATAAAGCATTATTTTTCCCCATATTGGAGCTACCATAAAAGTAGCTGTCTAAAAGTACCATAAAAGAAATTTCCTTTCTACCAGGAAAGATCCAGGCTGAGGACCCCCAGTGCATAAGTCAAGACAAGGCTCTGAGGTCCCAGCATCCAACCAAACCATCAGCTATTCTGAATCCATAGTAGGGGTTATGTTATGTCAGAAGTCCAGTCCTATTGATCAAGGTGGGTAAGGAGAGAAGAAGAGGGAATGCTGATCTCAGAAAATTGGGCACAAGAAGACAATTCAAGAATGGACAATTTTAAGGTCTAAGAAAGGTATGGAGAACTAGCTAAACACAAACCATAGGGTCACTGCTCAAACATCACACTCCATATCTGACAGGCTGCAAGACCACTAACAACAGAGACTGGAACCTGTAGTCAGCACTTGGGCTTAACACTACCACCCAGTAGGGAGGAGCAGGGGCTTTTTGAAAGGAAGAAAGGTACAAGCAAGGAAACAGGGATGTGGGTTGGTGACAGAGTGACTGTTAGATTCAGTATCACATTTTTCGGACATTTAAGGCACAAGGCAGTGACTATTGACTAGAAGGGTCACCTGGCTGTATGCACTTACTCCTTAAATAGATAACACAGTGGAGCGCTTAAAACAGTGCTCCTGACATAGAATAAGGATCAAATAAATGTTTCTTAGTACAACAGTACTTATGAATTAATTCAGCAAGTATATAATGTGCACCTGCTATGCTTTAGTATTTAGGAATAAAGAAAAAATCATAATCCCTAACCTCAAGGGATCAATAATCTATTTGTATAATCTAATTTAAATAATCATAAAAGGAGTGCCTGGGTGGCTCAGTGATTGAGCATCTGCCTTTGGCTCAGGTCATGATCCCGGGCTCCTGGGATCAAGACCCACTGGGCTCCCAGTGGGGAGCTGCCTCTCCCTCAGCCTATGTCTCTACTTCTCTCTGTGTGTGTTTCTCATGAATAAATAAATGAAATCTTTTTAAAAATAAAAAATCATAAAAACATAAGAGAAAGAATGTCCAATTCTGCTTAGGGTTGGTGAGGCAAGGGTATCCCAGAGAATTTTTCTGATGTATTTGAGTGGACTGGGATATTTGGCAAGAAAACAGAGAAAGGGGGATATTCAGACAGAATGCTAGCAAGGACAAGGACACAATAAGGTAATACATTCAGGGAAATGGAGGGAATAAAGGGTACTTCCCCCTTTATTGAATGGGGAAGGGTCGGGTTATATAGGAAGGTTAGGGAAAAAATCACAAATGGCCTTAAATGTCTTCATAGGAGATTAGACCTAAATCTACAGGCAATAGGGAGCCACTGGAGTTTTCTGACCGAAAGAATGACTTGAGTTGATTTAAATTTTAAGAACATAATTCTGGCTATAGTGTGAACTGTATCTGGAGAAAGGCAAAAGCAAGAAAAAAGGAGCCCTGCTAGAATTGCATTCTGGCTGCAATTCAGTTGGAAGACGGTGATGGTGTGGATGAAGTAGTAGCAGGAAGGATGAAGATGGGAAGAAGAATTCCAGAGAGAGTTGAGTTAGAAATGACAGGATTTAGGGCAGCGCTGGGGGCAAGCGCCGCCTTAGTGGTTTAGCGCTGCCTTCAGCCCAGGACGTGATCCTGGAGACCCAGGATCGAGTCCTGCGTTGGGCTCCCAGCATGGAGCCTGCTTCTCTCTCTCTCTCTTTCTAATAAATAAATAAAAAATCTTAAAAAAAATAAAAATAAATAAAAAAGAAATGACCGGATTCAGTAATCACTTGAGAGCAAGGGATAAGAGAGAGACAGAAGTATGTTCTATCCTACCTTCAGGAAAACTGCAAGTGTTAAGCCAAGTATCCCATCAGGGCTGGGAACTAGGACCTGCTCCGATATCTGGCAGTTATACAGCACCATCCCCTTGGTGAAGGATCCAAGAACACTGGCAATGATCCACAGATACCTGGTCAGTCATGCATTCTAGGGTCTTGGCTGCTTCTTCTGGAATGATAAAGCAATGTAGCTGATCTAATAAAAAGAGATAGTCACAATCTCCATTTCTTTTAGCAAAGAAGACAGAAGAAGCTGCCCTAGTGATGCTCTTCTATGTCAGTTGAGTCAATAAACAGGAATTCTAAAGTTAAAACAGAATGACTGATTGAATGTAAAATTGGTCAGTGGCTATAGTATGTTTGCTGGATGCATCAAAATAGACAGGAAACTCATTATATAACTTCTGAATGGACAGAAGTTTGACATTCCAAAATTTCAAAGCTCTATTATACCTGCCTCAACCAAAATATTCAGTTAAGAATGTCAAGGCTACATATTAAGTGGGCACTCAACTGAGTGAATAAATTAATAAATGGATTTCTCTGAAATATTAAATCTAGCTTTCATGATTCCCTGGTGATTACATTATTGTTCACATTTTCCACATGAACCTGGTGACGGCATATTAATAACTGAGAGTGTTGATTAATGAACAGATCAGTATGAACTCAAAGGGAAGTTTTAGCAGCATTCCCTGTATATAGCTCAATCTGTAAATAGCTCAATCTTGTTCAACATTTTTGCCTATGGTTTGGATGAAAGTGCAATTGTCACTCTTAAATCAAAATGGCTCAAAGCTGGTGACATCCTTCTCTCTTTCCTTCCCTGCCTTCTGTGATGTTCAGAGCTAGAGGCCCTTTAGTTGCTTTATATTCTTTTGGAAACTAATCAGGGAAAGGGAAGGGAAAGTGGGAAGAAAAGGAAAGCACCAGCTAGACAGCCAAAAATACACCAGGGATAGTAAGAAAGACAGATAGGACTCCTGGTGTTTATGAGCTTTAGAGTCATGAGGATTAGAGAAACAGTTAAATGAACAAATCACAATGCAAAAACAAAAAGTGCTACTGTAGGGATGTCTATCATATTCTAGAGGATGGGGATCAGCAAAGTCTTTCTTTTTTTTTTTCTTTAAAGATTTTATTCATTCACTCATGAGAGACACAGAGAGAGGGAGGCAGAGACACAGGCAGAGGGAGAAGCAGGCTCCATGCAGGGAGCCCGACATGGGACTCGATCCTGGGACACCAGGATCATGCCCTGGGCGGAAGGCAGGCACTAAACTGCTAAGCCACCAAGGGATCCCCCAGCAAAGTCTTTCTAAAGAAAGTGACATTTAAAGTGAGACCTGAAAGAGAAGTAGACTTTACCAAATGTATTCTAGTTTTAAGGAGCAGGTATGCAGGTCCAGAGATAAGAGAGTACCTTTTGTTAAAGGAAGATGAAAGAAGTTTGGAATTGGCTTGGAAGACTATACACCCTGTGTCATGGGTTGAGTTGTGCCTTCCACAAAAAAGGCAAATTGAGGTCCTAACCCCCAGTTCCTCAGAATGTGACCTGATCTAGTTAGAGGGTCTTTGCAGATTTTGCCAAGTTAATATGAAGTCATTAGGGTGGGCTCTAATCGAATGACTGGTGTCCTTATAAAAAGAGGAAAGCTGCACACAAACATACACAGAAGGAAGACTATGTGGACAGATGTAGGAAGAACACCATATATAGACTGGAATTATACAGGTACAAACCAAGGAATGTCTGGGGTTACCAGAAGTTGAAAGAGTCAAGGAAAGATCCTTTTTCTACAGGTTTCAGAGGGAGCAAGGCCCTGCCAACACCTTGATTAGCCTCCAGAACTGTGAGATGATACATATCTCTTTTTCTAAACCATCCAGTTTGTGGTACTTTGTTATACCATCTCTAGCAAACTAATACATTTGCAACAACCTTCTCCAAGGGCGCTTTAGAAATATGTATCAAATACCTTTAAAATACTGATTTTTGACTCAATTTCTAGTAATTTTATTGATAAAATAAGAGGAGACTATTTAAACAAGAAGGTTCATTGGCATAGACATAATAAGGGAAAATTAGTAAAAAATTAAATCAAAAATAAGAACTTGGCTGACTAAATCACAGGTTTATAACCTGAAATAGGATGCCATGGATTAAATACTATTAAAATGCTATTTTAGAAGGAAACTAATGACATGGAAATAATGTTCACACTACATTTTTACGTGAAAAAGTAGGTTAGATTTGGTCCAATACTATTCCAACTTGGTACTTTATGTGTATAAATGATAATGGTGAGGATTAGAGGAGAGTGAAGGGGACCAGACTTTTTCACCATGATATGTGCCTCCACATTAGTCTATTTTAGACTGATTGTTTTTAAGAAACAGCAAGGAAATTTAAGAAAACAATAGAAGTTACCCTTTCATAAGACACTCTTACATTTATAAGGAAAATTTCCATTTGTAAGTATGTGTCCCTCTTTGTACCAGGAAGAAGAGGATGACTAAGTCTCTGGAAACTCTTCTCAATGGAGAAGACAATTAGTGTGCTTTTCCTTGTCACCTCCCATTAGCAGGCTTTCCTCCACCCCAACATTTTTCTTTTGTCATTAGCTAAAGACGGTATTTAAGGTGGTGGTTTGGGCCATTTCAGGGAGTTACTCAGTTTTCCTGGATTATCTCCCATGTAGACAGGAGGTATACATGTTATTCACTCAATTTCGGTTTGTTTTTTTTAAATATTTTATTTATTTATTCAGAGAGACAGAGAGACAGAGAGAGAGAGAGAGAGAGAGAGGGAGGCAGAGACACAGGCAGAGGGAGAAGCAGGCTCCATGCAGGGAGCCTGATGTGGGACTCAATCCTGGGTCTCCAGGATCACACCCCAGGCTGCAGGCGGTGCTAAACCGCTGAGCCAGGGCTGCCCTGTTTGTTTTTTTCTTCTGTTCATCTGTCTTCTATTATGGGGTAGGAGGGCAGGGAGTCTCAGCCAAGAACCTAGAAAGGTAGAGGAAAATTATTGTCCCTCCTCTACATTGGAACACTAGTATTTTTATTTTCATTTTAATATGTTTGTTTTTTCTGATCATTCTGCAGTAAACACAATCATCAAAACACTATCTTTTAAAATATATATAATTAAGCTAATATATTTAATAACAATTTGGTTAATAATAATATTCTATCTATCTTTCAGCTCCCATCACTTATTATGTGTTCTTGGGCAAGTCCCTTGACTTTTTAAGTCTCAGTTTAATCATCTATAAAATGGGAGTAATAACTTTCTGAGGGCACTTGTTATGGTGAGCACTGGGTATTGTATATAAGTGATGAATCACTGAATTCTACTCCTGAAATCAATATTGCATTGTATGTTAACTAATTAGAATTTAAATAAAAATTTTAAAAACTTTTTCATTTGGTTACTGTGAGGACTGAAGAGATAATTGATATCATGTGTATTAGCACAATGCTTGGCAAGTATTAAGTAGTCAATAAAAGTTACATGCCTGTCTCTTAGGATTAGTGTATGGTATTAGAGATCCATGCCAGCTAGCTAGGAAAGGCAGATCCCTGTGGGTTTTACATGTTCACCATTTGGAATCACTTAAGGTGTCAAAATATTTATTTAATTATCAGAGTACTAACATTCAGGAATCAGTGATCCTGAACAGCAAATTTGAGCAGCCCTTTTGTGTTCCTACTATGATTTTCCAATAAAAGTTACAGAATTTGTTAGAGAAGGAATTCTTAAAAAATTCTTAGAGAAGTAATAATAAAAGGCTAAGCAGGTTAAAAATGTTTGATTATAATAAGATAAATGACAGCAGAAATATCATTGCAACCATTTCCCATTGTAACCCTTGCTTTAATTTCCTCATTTTAGAGAGTAAGTGCAATGCAAAATGTCTTTTTGCTCATATAGAGCTGAACAATGGCAAATTGTATTGTTGATCACTTAAGATGGTCTGATACAACCATTGTGAAAATTACCAGTCATTCAATGTTTTAGACCAAAATGCTGTGGTGTTTTTGTTTTTTAAAGATTTAATTTATTCATGAGAGACAGAGAGAGAGAGAGAGAGAAGCAGAGACATAGGCAGAGGGAGAAGTAGGCTCCCTGAAGGGGCCCCATGCGGGACTGGATCCCAGGATCCCAGGATCACGACCTGAGCTAAAGGCAGATGCTCAACCACTCAGCCACCCAGGTGCCCCCCAAATACTATGTTTTATACAAAAGGGTGGGAATAAAACACAAGAAGTGGATATTTGGATTATTTTCACTCTTACTCTACCTTTCTGGTCATTTCATTTTCCTAACATATAGCTTATCTGACTCCTGCAAGTAGAGAACACACAGTAATTTCACAAAAAATAAATGCTTTGCTGGCCCTCAAAGTCACTTTACTTAAATGGCTGCACCTGCAATATTCTAGCAGCAGAGCCTTGAAGTTTCTTGCTATCTCTAAATTCTATCAGTCATTTCCATGGGAATTGGAATGGTAGGTTAAAAGGTAGAGGAAACTCAGATGCTTCTACTCACCTTCCAAACTTTATTAGTTAAGGGTCCTCTTCTAATTTTTACTTGAAAAAGCCTAAGCATCTTATTCATTCAGGGTTGACAAAGCCTCTGACATGCACTGTTCTTTCTGTTCAGTGCTGGCATTTCAGAGAGACAGAGATGAATCAGGTGCCCTGTTATTGATGACTCAAATTTCAGATTACAGGAGTGACAAGTTATTTCCTTTATGGAAGAACCATTTGCCTCCAAGAACAATAAATAGACAATTCTAATGAAAACAGTACCAATGGTTATTCTCACTTTCAGAATAGGTTAGAGTCAATGTTTTGGAATACTAAATGGGTTAATTTTTCCCTCCCCACTTCCCAGATAATCTAGTATGTAAGACCTTAGAGAATTATTTACATAAAATGTATTGGCACTCCACATTCGTGTAAATATGGTTTCCTGTTCATTATGCCACATTTTCTAAAACAAAAACAACTAAATTCAACCCAGTCTAAGTTGATTTTAGAAGGCCACTGAAGTGATACAACAGTAACAAAGCCAGAGTAAATACAAAGTGAAACCTGGATTATAACAAATATTTATCCTAGATTTACAAGTAGCACCTCTTTTGATAGAAATAGATGTGACTTTTTAATCTCTTTTTCTTTCTCGGGGTTTCTATGGTTATTGGGCCTTCTAAGTTACACGTATGAAGATTTTTGGTAGGAAAATGGAGATAAGGATGAGAAAAGAGTAGCAAAATCAATAAACATAAAACAGGCATATTAAAGCACCTTTGCAATTTCAACTTCATTTTCTCAAATTAAGGGAGTGTCAGTGAAAATTCACTTTATGGAGTTTATAATTATCATTTGTCATTATAAATAATAAGAACCTATTCTTGACTGTTTCTTGATTTGAGGAAGACCTGTTTCTCATGAGATAATATTTAGATTGGTCATCAAAGCTCCTGAACATTATGGGTTAGACTTTTGCGTGATGCTAAGTAGTCCAAGAAAGAGTATGGTACTCTGACTCTGATTGTGGCTTTGTGGCTACTGACCTCGTGCGTGTGACTCTGAACAACGAGGCCACCCACACATTCCTGTTCTACTTTGTCACTCAACCTTTGGATAACAGCGACGAACCTTGGGTCAGAGTCTAAGATTTCTGTGAATGATGGTGTGGCTGACATGCTGATGCATGGCCCAGATCACCCTTCAAGGGAAGATTTATTGCCCAAGTCATCTGTAGGCAATCTTCAGATATAAGTTATCTTCAGGGTTGCTTCAGCTACAGAGACCTACCTGGCTCTGGGACATACCCTTCACAAAGTAGCCCACATCTGGATACTGAGCAAGATAGGGAAAAAAGGCCTGCTCTTTTGACCTACCACAGGACAACGTGATGAGAAATATCTGTCAAAAAGCTTCCTACAAGATTAGCTAAGACTTTGTCAGATATACATGGCACTTTGACTTTTCCTCTGCTCACTCTTGCTTTTCCCTCAACTCTTTCATAGGTGTTGATCCCTAATAAACATCCTGCACCCAAAATTCTATCTTTTTAAATTGAAGTACAGTTGACATATAATATTAGTTTTGGATGTATAACATAGTGATCCAACAGTTATATATATTACAAAATGCTCACCATAATAAATATAATTACCATTCATCACCATAAGAAGTTTTTGTTTATATTTGTTATGCTGTAATTTTCATCCCCAAGACTTACTTATTTTATAATTAGATATTTATACTTCATAATTCCCTTCATCTATTTCACCCCATAACCCCCTGGCAACCACCAAAACCATAAAACAGAAATGGGCTCATAAGTACAGAGAACAATTTGGTGGCTCCCAATCTATCTTAATGTCTGCTTCCAGAGAACCTAGGTGATGACATGGGTGGAGTATATAAAAGTAAATGTTCTCGGGTATTCAAGAAAGCTACATTAAAAACAGTAGATAAATTAGTATACCATATTAATTGATTAAAACACAAAAGTCACAAGATCAGATTTTTCAAAAAATCCAACACCATTTCATAATAAAAACACTCAATGAAACAAAAATAAAAGTGAATTTCCTCAATTCAATTGTTGAGTGACATCATACTCAATGGTGACAAAGTTTTCTCCCTAAGATCAGGAACAAAACAAAGATGTCCACTCCTACTGCTTATACTCAATATTGTATTGGAAGTTAACCAGGACAATTAGAAAAGAAAATATAAAGGCACCTGGGTGGCTCAGTCAATTGATTATCCAACTCTTGATTTCGGCTCAGGTGGTGATCTCAGCATGGTGAGATCTAGCCCTGAGTTGGACTACACTCTCAGCAAGGAGTCTGCTAGAGATTCTCTTTTGCCTTCTCCCTCTGCCTCTTCCCCTTACTCACATGTGTGTTCTCTCTATCTCTAATAAATAAATAAATCTAAAGAGAAAAAAGAAAAGAAAGTGATATAAAAGGCATTGAAGTTAGAAAGAAAGAAGTAAAACTACCTCCATTTGCCGATGACATGGTCTTGTACACAGAAAATCCTAAGGGATCAACAAAAATACCATTATAACTACTGATCAATAAATTCAACAAGGTTGTAGAGTACAAGATCAATATACAAAAATAAATTGCTTCTATATACTAGAAATAAACTATCCAGAATTATAATTAAGAAAACAATTTTCAGTAGCATCAAAAATATATTTAAGAATAAATTTAAGAGGCACCTGGGGTGGCTGAGTTGGTTAAGCATCCCACTCTTTTAAGTTTTTTTTTTTTAATTTTTATTTATTTATGATAGTCACAGAGAGAGAGAGAGAGAGGCAGAGACATAGGCAGAGGGAGAAGCAGGCTCCATGCACCAGGAGCCCGACGTGGGATTCGATCCTGGGTCTCCAGGATTGCGCCCTGGGCCAAAGGCAGGCCCGAAACCGCTGCACCACCCAGAGATCCCAGCATCCCGCTCTTGATTTTGGCTCAGGTCATGATCTCAGGGTTGTGAGATTGAGCCCCATGTCAGGGCTTGAGATTCTCTCTCCCCCTCCTGTTGCCCCTCCCCCAACTTGTGCACACACTGTAAAATAAATAACAAAATAAGTGATTTACACTCTGAAAGCTAAAAAAAAAAAATGTTGAAATTAAGATTTAAGTGAATGGAAAGTAGTTTCCATATTTACCAATGAGAAGTCTTAATATTGTTTAGATGTCAATACTATCCAAACTGACTCAATGTAGTCCTTATCAAATACCATCAAAATTCAATCACTAAGCAAAATAATTCATTGCAATCACTCCCAAAATCCTAGTTGGTTTCTTTGCAGAAATGTACAAGCTGATCCTAAAATTCAAAAAGAAATGTAAGGGACCCAGACTATCCAAAACAACCTTGAAAAAGAAAAAAATGTTGGAGGACACACAGACTTCCTAATTTCAAAACTTAAGACAAAGATACAGAAATCAAGATAGATTAGATATTTATACTTCATAATTCATAATGTACTGGATAAGGATGAACATATAGATCAACAGAAAAAAAATGAAGAAGTCAGATATAAGCCCTTACATTTATAGTTAGTTAATTTTGAACAAGGGTGCCAAGACTATTCAAAAAGAACAGTGTTTTCAACAAATGGTGCTGGGACAACTCAATTTTCACACACAGACTGCAGTTGGACTCCTTCACATAATACCTAAAATTAATTAGTTCATTAAAATGAATCATTGACCTAAATGCTAGAGCTAAATTTATAAAACTCTTAGCAGAAAATATGTAGTAAATCTTCAAAACCTTGGATTTGACAATGTTTTCTCGATACCAGGTCTTCAGGATCATGCCGTGGACTGAAGGTGGTGCTAAACCACTCAGCCACCCAGGCTGCCCTGTTTTCTTATATATAACGCCAAAAGCACAAGCAGCAAAAGAAAAAATAAATTGGGCATCTCCAAACTTAAAAGTTTGTGCTTTAAAGAATGAGAAAATGAAAAGCCAACTCACAGAATGGGAGAAAATATTTGCAAATCATATAACTGAGAAGGAACTTGCATTTAGAATATATAAAATCACTTAAAAATACTCCCCCCCCCCCAATTTAAAAATGGACAAATGATCTGAGTAGATATCACCACAATGGCCAATAAGCACATGAAAAGATACAAAGCATTATTAGCCATTAGGGAAATGCAAATCAAAACAAAAATAAGATACACCTTCATAACCCTTAGATGCCTTCTGTCACAAAACATTTAATAAAACAAGTATTGGTGAGGATATGGAGAAATTGGAACCTTCCTACTTTGCTACCGAGAGTGTAATTTGTGTGACTTCTTTGGAAAACATACTGGCGGTTCCTCAAAAGGTTAAATATAAAGTTTCCATATGATGCAATAATCCCATTCCTAAGTATACAGCCAAAATAAATGAAAACATATATCTACACAAAAACTTGTACATGAATGTTCATAGCACCATTATTCATAATAGCCAAAAAAGTAAAAACAACCCGAATGTCCATCACTCAATGAATGAAAAAATAAAACGTGAAATATCCATATAATGGGCTATTATTTGGCAATAAAAAAAAATGAAGTATTCATATATCTACACATAAATCGTCCTTGAACACATTATCCTAAGTGAAAAAAGCCAGTCACAAAAGACACATATTGTATGATGCCGTTTATGTGAAATGACCAGAATAGGCAAATGGAAAGAGACAGAACCAGATTAGTAGTTTCCAGGGCTGAGGAATGGGACAGCTAGGGAAAAAAATGAGAAGTAACTGCTAATGGGGACAGGGTTTCTTCTGAGGTTGGTGATAATGTCCACGATATTCTATGGTGAATACACTAAGAGTCAGTGAACTATAGACTTTAAATGGGTGAACTGTTTGGCATGTGAATTGTATCTCAATATACCTACTTTTTGTTTGCTTTTTAAACAGAGCTGGTTCTGTAAGGCATGGAAAATGTTCACAAAAGATGTGCAGGATGCATTATTTGTTTTCGGACATCAAGAAGGTAGCAATATTTTCAGAGTGATCTGGATAAAGATGGACCAGTAGAGCCATGTTGGTCCACCACCAGTGAGAGAAGACGATCCATAAGAAGCCAGAGTAAGTTCTGGGGGCAATCTAAAGGAGGGAGTCCACTTTATAGAGTGCCCCAGTGCCTCCAGTACCACCTCCTCCTTCTGAAAAGCAGTCCCAGCACCCCTTCCTTTAAGGGCTCTGTCTTCAACCTACTGCAGAACACCAGAATCCAGTTTCTACAGCTTTGGGCAAAAGTTCATTAATTATGACTTTGGTTTTATTTCCAATAGGAACTCAATTTTTTTCTCCTTTTGTCTTCTAATTTTGGCCCCAAAATTTTGTTTGGTTTTGAGTATCTATGTCTCTATATTTAGGTTTATGGATATAGATGGCTCCATATGGCCCTGTGCTTTGTGGATGGAACCCATCCTCTCCTTTATTTCCTTCATCTTTTCTACTGGCCTCATGGGCAGCCCTGGGAATTAATCAAGTCACTTTTAGTTACAAGCAGCAGAAATGCAATTTAAACTACTTCTGGCTAAAATAGAAAGAGACATACCTTAAACAGGATATTCTAGAGTATAATTTTCTATAACTAAAGAAATAATTGAATACTAAATTGTAGAAAAGGTACTGTTGAGCCTTAACATCAATTGGAACTGGGGATATGAATGCCATTTGGACTTTGGCTCATCCCATCTCTTATCTCTGCTTCTCTCCATGAGCCTATTCCATTCTCACTTACAGTGGCATCCTTCAAAGCAGATGATAGCCATCAGGAGTTCCTAAGCCTCTGTATCAAGGTTCTCATATTACAGAGGTAAAGATCCTACATTTTAATTTTAATATGAAAATCACAGACAAAACATCATGGCCAAGAAATTAGAATACCTAATATTCATGAATTGCAAAGTAATGCCAGACCTAATCTATCCCAGAGAGTTCTGCATATATGGCAGGGATTCTTGGTATTAATACCGTTTAATCAACCATCTTTAGAATGCACCATGCATCCTCCAGATGGCTCTAGGCCCTCTCATGCTCAATGATGTTGTGTTTCATGGCTGTCGCTGAGGGTCTTTGAGTTTGTAGCCCAATCCAGACTGAATTTCTTAAGGACACACACCCGGCCACTTTCATTTCCCTATATTCAGTACCTCATCCAATACCTGCACACAGTGTTTCAGAGAAATCCTTGAGTCAGAATTGAATTGAATTTAAAAGGACCAATGGAGCACTGCAGAGTGAATTGCCATATCCTGCATTAGAAAAAAATTACTCAGGCAGCCTAGGTGGCTCAGCGGTATAGTGCCTGCCTTCAGCCCAGGGCATGATCCTGGAGTCCCAGGATCGAGTCCCACATCAGGGTCCTGCGTGGAGCCTCCTTCTCCTCTGCCTATGTCTCTGCCTCTCTCTGTGTCTTTCATAAATAAATAAAATCTTTAAAAAATAACTACTCCCTCTGAAGCTCTGATTTTCCACTTTTTTCTTTACTAATAAAAGTCAGATACTTTACTTTCTGCCCTGTAAACTGGGTATAGTAATGATACCAACCAGAGTATTGTGTTGATTAAAGGAAATAAAGCAAATAGAACACTTGGCACAAAGTGACATTCAATGATATAAGTTATCATTATCATCATCATTGCTGCTTCTGTTTTCAGTCTTAATACACTCCATCCACATGGATCTAGTGACATACAATAAAGTTTTAGTCCTCTCTCCCATTGATAGGAATTGTCGCCATGTACCTTGCTGGGCACAGCATCCCCAATCCATCTAGATCCCAGAATTTAGTAAAGAGAATAGGCCCTAGTAGGTCTCAAAAGGCACAGCACAGACGGTGTTGTTCCTCCAAGACCAGGACCACCTAAATACTTCTTTTTTTTTTTTAAGATTTTATTTATTTATTCATGAGAGACAGAGAGAGAGAGAGAGAGAGAGAGAGAGAGAGAGACGCAGAGACACAGGCAGAGGGAGAAGCAGGCCCCAGCCTGATGTGGGACTTGATCCTGGGACTCCAGGACCACATCTTGGGCCAAAGGCAGGCAGTAAACCACTGAGCCACCCAGGGATCCCCCACCTAAATACGTCCAACAGATTTTCCCTATTTTTTTTTTTAATTTTCCCTGTTTAAACAGCCTCCAGGCATTCCATACAGGAAGCTCTGAGTCAAAATCTCCTTATGTACAAAGCTTAGAATAGGCTCCATTATTTGGATGGTAGAGAAACCTCTTAAAGCCAGCTAGTCAAGGCAGACAAAATTTATTTTCTATGATCTTCAGTTATTAGATCTACAGATTGGGGGACATTAGAACTGCATCCTCCTTACAAACAAACTATAAAGATTAATTAGGCATTATCAGCCAAATGGAATTCTCTTGCGATATGCACATAAATATTCTATTATTACAAGGCTTGGAAATATCATTTCTTTGTTATTTAAGATAATGTATCTGGAGGGTATTATGCTGAGTGAAATAAGTCTATCGGAGAAGGACAAAGATTATATGTTCTCATTCATTTGGCGAATATAAATAATAGTGAAAGGGAATAGAAGGGAAGGGAGAAGAAATGGGTAGGAAATATCAGAAAGGGAGACAGAACATGAAGACTCCTAACTCTGGGAAACGAACTAGGGGTGGTGGAAGGGGAAGAGGGTAGGGGGTGGGGGTGAATGGGTGACGGGCACTGAGGGGGGCACTTGATGGGATGAGCACTGGGTGTTATTCTGTATGTTGGCAAACTGAAAACCAATAAAAAATAAATTTATTATTAAAAAAAGATGTATCTGATCATTAATAAGTAAACAGATGAAGGAATAGACCTTTGTATTCAACATGGAATTCCTCAATCAAACTTTCTCCTTTAAAATAGATAATGGAACTGGTATGGAAAAGCCTGCATGGTAGGCAATCATCTGTCTTAAGGGGCCACTTCTTTATAGCGTGGATGTAGTTTTCAATACCATTTTGATTCAATCTTTTATTAAAGATCTACCTTGAGTAGGCAATTGATTTTTGTTAGTCCTTGGAGTAAACGCTTAAAGGAGGCTTCACCACATTTATTTGAGGAGGCTCCTTCCTGCTCCTTATGAAATGCATTTGATTTGAACACAGGAAAAAGAAAAGGCTTCATTTACTAAGTGGTAATTCTCTTCACAGTCGATTTCACATTAACTTTTTTTTTCTTTTTAAATGTCAGAAACCCACTTGTGAATCACAGATCCTTTAAATCCTGTTTGTTTTCCTAGCTTAACTTAAAAAAAAAAAATACTCTTTCCAGGTCTGAAAAATGTATCAGCTAGAAGGTATGACAAGGATGATAATTTTCCTTGGGTTTATTACTTTCTCCAACTACTCTTGGGAATATTTGGACATTTTAAAATAGTTTTGTTAAAAACAATACATTTCATGCTTTTTATTGCTCTGTTAGAATTCTCTCAATAGTGTCAATGTTCAAGGCCTGTTGAGGTTGAACACAGGTAAGGAAGAAGTGAATGAGACTAATACCGATAGCTAACAAGAATGCTGAGTGTGTAATTAGAGAAATTCTAGGGAGAACTAATACACATTCCATAAAGCAGGATTCCTTTTCCAATCTGTGCCATGGAACTGACTTGACACAGATCTCCCATCAGATCCTGCAGGACAAGCAGACTGGCCTCACTTATCTTTGCTCACTCTCAAGCCACTTCTGAAGTTCCTCTTCCCTTTCTCCAACCCTACAATCCTGCACTTTGAATAGTAATAACTGCACTGCCAGTCACGGAGATGATGATGCTCCTCATTGATATGTCCTGGGCAGTTTCCTCTTATTTGCTCATTTCAGCTTCACCATAATCCTTAGAGGAGCATTAGCATCATTCTCATTTTACAAATAAGGAGGCTGAGATTCAGAGAGATTCATAGTTTGATCAAAATCACTCACACACATTTGGCCCCAGGTCTGTCTCACTCCAAACAAAACCCATACTCTTTACTCCTGTGCAACACCACCTCTAGTAGGATTAGAAAACCATGGCCAAATACAACACCACCTCTAGTAGGATTAGAAAACCGTGGCCAAATAAATAAGCTTTTTGTCTTATGATACGTAACCTGAAATCTGTCACAATACTTTGCGATAGTTAAGGATAGCAGAAAGAAAGTAAACTTGAAGCAACTTAGAAAACCTTTAAGAAGCACACAAGAAGTTCCCCTTTTGCTCTTCTTGAGTAAAACATTTACTATGTTTGGGTTTGTGTCTTGTTTCTAAATCTCTTTATGGATTCCATCAATACTCCAGATTTAATTATCCCCCAGTAGTGGTTACTAAGCTCTTTTTAATGGCTCCAATTTTGTGCTGGCACATTGTATGTATAAATTTTGTACCATAGGTGGAGTGTAGTACCCATTTTACAAGGCAGTGTACACAGAAGGAAGAAACTGGGTATTTGTTGTTGATGACGATGACGAAGATGATGAAATAAGAGCATTGTCTTTCCAAATCAAAACCCAGAAAAGGCAAGGAGTGGCCAGGCTTCCAGTGCAGAGAAGTAAATGCAAATTTTATTTCCTTGAGTTTGATTTTGCAGTTAAACATAAATCCAATCCAATTTCCTGGCATGGCAAGGACAGCTCTCTCCCTGCAGCAGTGGCCTTAGAATATGCAGTAACACACACACACACACACACACACACACACACACACACACCTAAAGGAAGTTGCATGGGTGAACCACACTAAAAAAAATCATGATATTCTTGAAAAAAAAAAAAAAAACAAAAGGTTTCCTGCTCACCCCAATACCACAACCCTCAATATAAAAAAGAACCCCCCCCCAAAAAAAAACAACTTTGGGTGAAATTATGTTGTAACTAGGCATGAAAAATAATAGAGAAGAAAAATAAAAGGTAGACCAGGTAAACCTACAAACTCTGCAGAAGTAGAGGAGTCATCAGCCACCACTTTTCTGACAAGAAATTGGAAGATATATTATTAATGGCCAAGTTGTTATGTGCTAAGTGTTTTTCATAGCAGCTGCTAGAGCCCTCTCCACCCCTCCACAATCCTCACAGAGTCACTGCCCATCTGACAGCAGCTATTCCCACCATTCTCAAAAATGATGCCCAGGCCCTAATTGGATGTAAGTGACTTGATCTTGGGGACAACTCTGCAATATGCAAACAGGCATCAATGAGAGCACTGCATTTGCTTAAAATTGCAGATATTTCTTAATCCGGACAAAGAGAAGAGTGTCCCTACTCCTGCACTAATTGCTGTGCCTTACTTACAAAGGCAATGCCAGCTAAGTTAAAATCTATGCTTCTGCTCCCAGCCTTTTGTCAGTTCAGCTACTCACAAGCTTCAGCGGATTCCCCTGATAACACACTTCAACATCCCACACAGTCAGGAGATTTCTGCCATTACCTTAATCTCCATTCCTCTTTCTTAAATTTAAATACATCCCTGCTCATCTTATCTCAGGCAGAAATAGAATTGGACCATGTCCATGTGTAACACAGAGGGGGAAAAATTAAATCAAAACTTACTGTAGCTATTTCTGCTTTCTAATGGGGAAGTGTAGGGATAGAGATGCCATAATTCATAAAACTCTCCATTCCTTCCAACCCAATTCAGAGACTAGAAGGGAGGAAATAAGTTTGAAAGCACTTCTGATATCAAAGGGTGAATTAAACACATGCATTTAGTTCTGCTCTCAAACTCCATTAAATTTCAAGTAAGCTATTTTTTTTTATTGCATGAACTTACAGAGTAAAATGGGAGAAGACACAATAAACCACAAGGTTGGGGGCTAGAAAATGGATGGATGGGTGGTAACTTAGTAGACTCAAAAAAGCAAAATTCTAAATCAGTAGCAGGAAAAGGCAAGAAGCAATCTGCTTTTGTTGCAGAACTCCCAGCAGCCTCAAAAATCAATGGCACCAAATACTTCTAGAAGGGGTAGAGAAGATGCAGCTCACAATAGCAAGGTCTGTAAAAGAAATGCTTAAGAAGCAGTTGGTTCCCCCAAAGTCTTTTCTCCTCGTTCTTCCTTCATCTTGGCAGAAGCTTGGACTTTACACTGGGGAAAAGAAACAGGGGATCTCTGACCTGGGGGACGTCAGACACAGTTGAGAATTGGGCCCCATACTGAAAACAATGTAATTATAGAGCATTTATATACTGAATGTTCAGACCTCAGCCTTTTTTCACATCCACTCAACTTCCAAAGGCTGGCAGCCAGGCAGAGAATTAGAGGAGTCTAATCTGGGGATTGTAACCAAAAAGAAAACTCTAAAGATATTGATGTCATAAGATTCCCAAGAAAAGCATCCCTCCAATCACCCTACAGTGAAGACCAAAGTCAACAAATCTGTAGTACCCAGAGATTTCAAATTGTGTCACAGTTTTAAAAAAATTGAGCAACCAGATAGAGAAAATGGAGAAGGAATCATCAGTAAAATAATTCAAGAAAATTCCTTACTCTTGAGATATGACTCTCATATTTCAAGTTCTGACCAGTATAATGGTTTGGCATAATAGGTAAAAATAAACCCACACCAAGGCATTTCATAGTGAAACCTCAGAAAACCAGGGAGAAATGAAAGCTGCTGAAGACTTCCGGAGGAGGGGAGAATCCTTTCACACAAAGAATGAAGAATCTGAATGGCATTGAAAATGAAAAGACAGTGGAGTAATGCCTTTAAAATGTTAAGGAAAAAGTGAAAAAAAATGTTAAGGAAAAAGTGGCTTTTAATGTGGAAGGCTTTATATTTCCAAATATCATTATCTAATGTGAGAATAAAAGAGAGACAATTTCAGACATTAAAATTCTACAAAATAAAATTTTAAAAATAAAATAAACCTTACTTCTCATGTACCCTTTCTTGGGAAGTGAAGGATGTGCTCCAGGAAAACAAAGAAGTAAGCAAAAGAGAGGGACAACTTGATCAAAGTCACTTACACACATGGGTCCCCAGGCCTATCTCACTCTTACACTCTTTACTCCCGTGCAACATTGCCTCTAGGAACATGGGATCCTAGCCAAAATCAGCACTATAAGCATTGTACTAGGGCTGTCCTTCCAAATTCAAAACCCCCAAAAAGCCAGAAGTAGCCAAACTTCAAGTTTCCTGAAATTCGGGAAACAGATCTTGCACAGGAAAGAGAGAAGAGAATCCTCAGGATGAGAGTGAGGAGTGATGGTAGCATAAAATGTCTGCCTAGAGAGTCACTGGACCAGACTGCAGTAAGTCATGAGACTCTAGAAGAGATTCCTACAAGAATATACGATGGAAAGCTTGCCTAATGAGAAAGAACGTGCAGAGAGGACATTTATTCCAAAACACATAAAGTGGATGCCTTTGAGAAAGTACAAGTGGCAGGCATCCCACCTGAGTTCCAAGGAGAGAAGGGGCATAAGCAGGAATGGAAAGAGTCGGTCTGTCTCACATTGTCTGTTAGATCTGGAGAAAAAGAGGCAGCACTTCTTTGGGCTTAGTCTATCTGACTGTGGCACCAACATGGTGTGTGGAATTTGCCTCTTCAATGCCTTAGCACTAGCCTACTGGGATGGTGGCACAGAGAGCGCATATAATAAAAGACAGCACTTCTAGTAATAGGATGTGGTATAAGTATACCCGTGGTAGTTGAGGCACAAATAACACACCCTCATATAACTTTACTAGGCATAGTACAGGAAGAGAAAGAAGTAGAGAAGAAGCAAAGGGAAAATGGCAGATGTGAAGGGTGGCTGAGAAGATCTATTCTAGAACGCTCTTGCATCATCCCTTGGAGACTCCATAAATATCCAGAGGTAAGCTTCCAGTCTAGGAAGCATGTTTTACACACGCACACACACACCCTTCCAATATGGGCTAATATTCAGACGATAATAGACAACTAACTTATTAATTTATAACTGTCCTAATTACATTTCATTGCTAAAGTCAATTGTTTGTTTCAATTAGAAAATCTGCCCCACTTAAGACATTAGTACCCAAAACCAATTGATAATGGGTTTGCATTTCCACAAGTGTGTTTGAATTTCAGTTATCTGACATGGCACAGTAGGGAATTACTATTTGCATTTTCAGGTACCGACATCTGGAATTCAGGCATGAGATTGAACACAATTATCCCTCACAATAAAAGTAAACAGAGCTCGGCATGAATCTGCTAATTGTTCTTTCCCACTGAGATACAATTTTTAGTCAGAATACATACATAAAAGAGTAAATACCAATCTGTCCAGTCTTCTCATGAAGGCCAAAGTTACCTCCTTAAATTCTAAGTCACATTTTTTTCATTTTTCTCTTAAAACTCTCCAGTGAAGAATCCAGCTCAAATTCCCTATCACAGCAAACAAAGCTGTAGCTCAGGGGGTCTTGAGCTTAGGCACACATAACTGGGAGGGCTGTTAAAACTCAGACTGCCAGGCCACACCCCTGAGTCTCCAGTTCAGTGGTTCTGGGATGGGGACCTGAGAATTTGCATCACTACCATATTCCCTAAGGATGCTGCTGCTGCTGGTCCGGATACCCCACCCACTTTGAGAACTACTGTTCCCCGTCAAATCTCTAGCTCCATCTCCTAATACTTCCCTTCTTACCCAATATATTCCACCACATTGGCCTTCTTTTTGACCCTCGATGCCTCGTGCTTGTTCAGGTCAGTCTTTACAATTATTGCTCCTTCTGCCTCAGTCTGTTCTCCCCTTGATCTTCAACTTTTCAGAAGGGCTTTCTTAACCTAGCTAAAGGAACTCTATACCACTTGCAGTCTATACCATTGTCCTATTTCATTTCCTTATCACCAGCACTTACTCTGTCTGAAGGTACCTGTCTCCCCTACAGAGAGTAACTTCTACATGGGCAGGGACTTCCTCTGCCTCTTTGGTTTGTTTGTAGTCTTTGGACGCAAAAGACAATTTTTGGATGAATAAACAAATATGCGGAGGAGACTGGGTCTGTGTCTTGAGTTTTTTAGTCATGAGAGGGCTAACATCACTAGCCAGACAGGCACCTAACAGCTCTACATCAACTGGTCTCTTTCCATGACTCTCATCCAAGAACCTTTTGTTCCCCACGTCATCTGTAATTAGAGAATTTATTCCACATGTCATTTGTAATTAGAAAATTAGACCAGGAGGTATAATTTAGTACAAAGTTGGTGGAATGTCAGTTCTGCTAAGCAGGGATAGAGTAATATTAGCCTATTCTAACAAAGAAAATCAAGCTATTTTATAAAAGAAAGGGGGGATTGATGTTGTAAGCAAATTATTTTTAAATGAAGTAGATTAAAATTTATTTTGATGTAAAGTTGTGATCCCATCTATGATCTCAGACATAAGCCTTTGACAAAGCACCAAAACTGCAAATCTGTAAAAGAAAATGCTGATTTTCAAGATTTTTTTTAATGCGTTTTTTAGAGCCCTTTGAATAACTCAGTTTTGAAACTAAACATCACTTGTCTTAGATTCTGGGTTAACAACTGTCTGCTCTCCAGCTCTTACAAAAACCTTAATTTTTTTCAGTATTCATTTGAGTGGTGTCTCATAATTGTTGGCCATGAAAGTTTATTTTCAGGAAATGCTTAATGTTTCGTTCGTTACTCTGTGGCTCACAGTAAGTGATCTCCGTAATTTCTTTGGGTTGGGAAGGGAAGTAAACACTGCAGGTTAGAATCAGATCACTGCTGGGGGTTTTTAATGGCACTTCATAAACTTGTATCTATAATTTTCCACCCACACAGTCATTGTACCAAATGCATTTCTATTATACAGACTGTTTTCTGGGAAAAATCACTTGATAATTAGTCTAATACTCCGTAGGCCTCCCTCACCCTCTTTCACTCTCCTGTTAAACCTTGCAGAAGACCTACCTTGTAGTGATGTTCAACAGTGAATGACCAATATAGCAAACAAAGAGATCAGGAGCATGAAGTCACATTTAAAGGGAAAAAAATCTGTTTTCACTATGGTCTCTACTACGCCATGACCTCTGAGAAAATATTTTCCCTAGGAATAAGCAGAGCCTTGATGTTTATTCAAAGAGAGGAGCATGTGTGGGCCTGTTATTGCAAATATGGTCTATCATATGATGAGACAAAATAGTCATTAATTGGCTGAGTTATCTTAGGCAAGCTGCTTCATCTCTCTGGCCCTCACTTTTGGGGGAAAAGTGGGAGTTAAGATGGTTAATTCCACTCTCAAATACTGGATCCATTTCCTTCCAGGAAAAAAGAAAACATGCTACATCCCAATATCATACTTGATTTCTATAATAGCTAATCACCTAAACTAAAATATACATGAGCATTTGCAAGCTCATCAACCTAATGTCTTGCATCTTACTGATCCAAAAAACACACAGGATGCCATGTTCACTTTTCTGACACTACTTAGGACTTCACCACTTAAGAATTGAAGGCTCAGAACTAGTTTGCTACTATGGCAGGGCCTGGGATCATATTTTGTATTTATGCTCTTTTCTAGCTTCACTTCTTTGGGACAGAAATTATACAGGTGACCCTGTGATCCTTTCCTTTCATATTTTAAGATTTTTATGGTGTATGTGTTTAGAATATCATCACATGATAATAGGATATTAATATTCATGGTTTCATCTTCTTTCTCCATAAAATAGATTCATATAGATTAGCACCGTCTGCTTCAGTGCAGATTCACAAGCATGAGCCAGGGTATGGAAATCTGTGTAAGGAACAACGTAACTCAGAAGAAGTAAAACAGATCAATCTACTTTTATTCTTCAAACTGAACACATTGTAAAAATTAAGCAAAACAAAAGTCAAGTGTGACAAGGATTTTAATTGGAGAATATGGTAGATTGTCATCATCAAAGCCCATAGGAAAAGACAAGGCTAATCTTATTAAGGTTATCTGGGTATGCAGCAACAACCAGCCCCAAGAAACCCACGGTTCCACAATCAATTTCTCCGCCAAGGGAACTTAGTTTATTCAGGCTAATGAACTGAGGGAAGACATGGGTTTGGAAATAACCATCTAAGCATTTTTTTAAACAGAAAATGTAAATGATCCACGTTGTACACAAACCAATAGGTTGGTTCATTTGTAATGAAACATGCAAATTTCCCTTTGCATGTGGCCCTGAGAAGTTGCCAATTGAAGAGAGCCTTTTCCCTGATTAGTGGCCTTTTGCATAACACCCTCCACGATATAGTCATTGAAATGAAACACATGCTGTGCACAGCTGCCTCAATTTGTGCAATAGATCTGCTGCAAAACAAATTTCAGCTGAGAACTCTGTATTGGTGAGCTGCTATTGAATTGGACATTCCTTTGAGAAATAACCCAGCAAAATTAGACTTTTAAAGTATCACCATGCTATACAAATATTCCATGATTTATTACTGTATACCAAGTTCACCTGACCTAGACCCATTCCCCCATAATTGTCTTTGTTATATCCACATAATAGTAGTAGCTACTTTTTATTTTCTAGGAGCTAAACATTATGCTGGTTACACTACCTATATTGTTTCCACAATCCTCAGAACAATCTGTCAAGGTAGATACATATAAACAAAGATCAGATTTTTCCCACTGTGTTCATTCCTTGTTTATCCGGTAGTAAACCAACAACTATTCCTAAGCCTCACAGATGTGAGAATATGGCTTTCTTAAATTTTTAACTATTAGAACACATGAATGGTGAAGTTATTTTCCTTAAAACAGAATAAAAAGCTCTCATATTGATTCAAGAGCTTCTAAACTTTTCTGTGAATCGTCTCATGAGTTGCTACAATATTCTTTGTCTCTTACTCAAATGGAAAGCATCTAGGAAATATTAACATATAATTTCAATGGCCTGCAACATAAACATCTTTTTTTGATGGCAATTACATTTGGAAAAGGTGTCATTTCCCCACCCTCCCATCTCATGCCCAATCAATAGCAATTTACTGTCAATTCTACTTTCCTCATATTTACTGAATGCATATGTTCCTCTCTATTTCCTCAGTCCGTTTTCATTATTTCTCACCTTCATTACTGTAGCAGAGCCTGACTAGTTATACACCACCAAGTCCCTTTTTCTCTGGGCACATAGCTAGACTATTTCTCAGCCTCCCTCACAATTAGCTGAAGCCATATGATTGCATTCTGGCTAACAGAATGGGTGTAAAAGTATCTACTCTTTCTGGATGGTCTAAAGAACCCTCTCAATAGTACTTTCTCTTTCTCTTCTGCAAACTATGAGCTGAATGGAGGAAACCCCCAAAAACCTAGAGGATGTCTAGCTAAGCCAAATATATAAGGAGCTTGAGGTTTGAGTTACAATTTGGAGGAGAGTTGTGTGTCTATCTAAACTGTCCACCCAAGAATCCCTGCAGTGGATTGTGGGAAAAGCCAGATGGATACTTTGATGGTGCTAACACTGAAATAAAGGGATTATTTGATGGTAGTCAGCCTATCTAATATACTAGTAAAATAGCTTTGTTTCCCAGCTTTTTGCCATAATGATAAAGCCATCATCTCTATTAAAATCAAGTTTATCTTTCCAAAACATCATTTTGTAACCATCACCTCCATTAAAAAATAATTCACAGATGTACTAAATGGACACATCCTGGTCACTTATTATGTTTTGGGCTAGTTTTTTACAGAATCTTACAGTTGACAATTTTTCACCTGGCTTTCTGGGATCTCTGTTTGCCTACAATTGCATATCCTTGCTCTATGTCTCTAGATTATTTACTATTCCTGACATACAATTTAGATTTTTTTTTTTTTGCATTCATGACTTTCATTCTTTTGTCCTCTCAATGTTTCTAAACCTGATGTTTCCTTGAAGCTGCCATGTAAATGCTACCATTACCAGCAAGTGTCATTTCCTTTCCCAGCTGAAAGTAATCTCTCTTTTGGTCTCTCATTCCTCCTCTGATTCCCACAGCATTTTGTTTCTCTTTATAAATTCTACAAGTGCAAACAGATGGCTCTATATTTGCCCTATTCATCACTGTATCTCTAGCACATGCCTGGCACATAGTAGGTACTTTCTGGAATGAATATCACTTACTCATTGGGACTTAGCGTAGTGCCAGCAGTTAAATATATACCATTGTGCAATGAATGTGAAGTTCAAACTTCCCTCCAGGTTCTATGAGTTTAGAGTTTCACACTTAAAAGTAGCTTTACTCTTCCTTTCCATAGAACTGTTCTTCCTCAGCCCTGTCTCAGTGATGGCTTTCCATCAACCCCCTGGTTGCCTAAACCAGAAACCTAGGATGATTCTTCTCTCCTCTTCACCCCCTTAGCCAATCCCTGCTGATGCTGCTCCCTAAGCAGGCCTTTACTGCATCCCATCTCTTCCAGCCCCTTAGCACACCATCACCCAGGCGACTTTCCTTTCTTTCATCTCTTGCCCACCCCCAAAGTCCACTAGCTAAACAGCGGCCAGATGGTCTTCCTAAAATCAAATGCAAATCTCATCTTGTTCTTTAACCACTTAAAGTCCTGAAAAGGCTCTTGAAGGACTTCACTATCAAGTTCTAAAGTAAGCATGACCTACTCAGCTCCTCATAACCTGATTAATTCATTAACTCAACAAATACATAGCAAGCATCCTTTCTAAGTGCCAGATACTTTTCTCAGTGCCAGAGGATGAATGGATAGATAACAAACCAAATCTAGGCACTCACTGAGCTTCCATTCTAGTGTGGAGACATGCAGCAGCGGAAACACACACACACACACACACACACACACACACACACACACAAAGGAGGTATATCATTTAGCATGTTAGAAGATAATAAGTAAAATTGAGAAAATAATGCAATCTGGGAGTGAAGATGTGGAGGAAAGATTACAACTCAAAAGAGGTTATCAGGGTAGGCCCTTATTGAGAAGGTATAATTTGAAGTGAAAGAGTAGAGGAGGTAGACAATGCTGAGTCCCGAGGCAGCAGCCTGTCTAGCCTGTATGAAAGGCTGATTTTATAATCCCTCAGTAATCTATGCTTCAGCCACAAAGATTTCTAGTTCCTGAATAATTCTTTCCTTCTGAGCATTTGCATATGAACCCATCTATCTCGAATGTCCTTCTCTTCCTTCTTTTGCTGTGGAACTACTCTACATCTTTCAGGGGTTAGCCGGGTGCTGCCACTCTTAAACCTTAGTACGCATACAAATCATGGGAGGTGGAGCCCAGCAGTCTCCATTTCTAACAAACTCCCAGGTGATGCTGATGCTGGATAGGCCATGGGTCACAGGAGTAGTCAGTCAGAGAGGGCTGGTCTAGGTCAGTGGGCCTCAGCTTTGGATCATACTGGAACCACATGGGGGAACTTATAAATCCCTCCCCTCTCTACAACAATGACACATCAGCCCAATGAAATCAGAATTTCTGAGACTGGAGTTTAGGCATCAGTATATTTTTAAGTCCCCAAGTGATTCATTTCAATGTACAAGCAGGCTTTGAACCTGTGGAGTCTCTCAAATGTCTTCTAACTTAGGAAGCTATCACAGGGATGGCTAGGCCTTTCCACATGGGATGTCACTGACACTGCTTGGGCATGACATGGGCATTGCTATTCAGGACACAGATCTGTAGCACAATGGCTCTGATCACAGACTCTAGAAATGACAGATGTGGGCTCACATCACACTGTGTTGTTGAACTTTGGGCGGGCTGCTTTACCTCTCTCAGCCTCAATTTCATTTCTAAAATGAAAATCATTGTATCTAACATTTTGGTCTATTTAAGAATTTTAAAAAGTAATTATGCCCAGCACTTTATGGAAGGCCAGTAATTTGAGGCTGCTGTTGATATTAAGTATGAAATTTTGCAGCACTGCAACTTTTTTTTTTAGACAAAGATGCTTGTCTGTTCTCCTGCTTTCCTCCTGAAGAGCATCCACATGGAAAATAACAATAGCCACTAGGGAAGCCTGGATCAGCTTAGGCACCATCAGGGGAACTCTTTCCAATAGTTAATTTCCTCCTCTGTCCTCAGCTCCCAAAGCTATACTGGGAGGAAGCCACTGTTTTACTTTATGAAACATTTGCCCACGATAATACAGTAATTCTAAGCAGTCTTTTGGCAAACAGACCCTTCTTCCTATCCCGGTCACTCTGTACATAGTAAGCAAAGTGGGTGTACTCACTAAGACAAACACTCTTGCTCGTCTTCATTTGCTAGTACTGGATTATAGTTCTGATTGCTTTACATGAATCAAACACTCTCTTGGTAGAAGCTGCAACCGCAATAAAATCATTAGGGTGGTTCCACCTAATTAGTAAGTCACAAGCGCATTTGTCTCTTGGTATTTGGGGAAGGGATCATGGAACCAGTGAGGCCAGGTTTCCATTTCTTCTAAGCCACTGGCACCCTGCAAAGCAACAGTATTTTCCATATTCTTTGTTAATGAATTTTCCCCCCACCAAATATTTGAGCATTTAGGGCAGTCCTCAAATACTGCCTGTCCCCACCCCTTGGGTCCAGCTAGCAAGACTGGAGAAAGAAGATATGGAAAGTTTAATTATAAATGCAAGGATGGTTGAAAATCTAACTCCAAGATACCTCTGTTTAAAACCCACACCCAGACCTCTGCTCTGTTCATTTCCCTCAGCTTTTATTAATATGCTGACTTATGTTTCTACTCTACTCCCATGAACTTACTCACAATGCCCTCTCCCCTTTCTTCTCTTCATCTAAAATTTGAGAACTATTTCCCCAAGAACCAAATTATAAAAATTGGTTAGATTTAGTAATGTTATAAGTATAATTAATTCAGTTAATACATGAAGAGTGTTTGACATAGTTACTTAAACATGGTATGTGCTGAATAAATGTTTGGCACTAATATAACTACTATTATCGCTTTTATAATAGAAGGTCAGCTGTCTTATACTTTAATCTTGTGGACTGGCATATTTTTTAGACACTTTTTAATAATAATTGAGTGTCATTTAAGCATTAAGTATTATGCTAAGTACAGTATATGCTTTAGCTTAGTTAATTCACAACAGCTCTACAAAGATCATACTATTATTTCTTGCCTAAACAATAAAGAAAATGAAGGTCAGGTACGTTAAGGAACTTAGTCAAAATCATAAAACTAGTAAGTGCCACAGCTCTTCTGTCTTTAAGTCATTCTCAGATTCATGATGTTCAGCTTCCTAACAGAACAATGCTTGGTCCTCCCTGTCCACTGTTGCTGTTTGTAAGTCATAATCATTAAGGTCATAAGAAACAAAGTTCATAACAGTCTAAGAGAGTCTAAGGAGACATGACAACTAAATGTAATGTGGTATCCTGGTGGGATCTTGGAACAGAAAACACAGGTTAAAACTAAAGAAATCTAAATAAAGTATGAGGTTTAGTTAATAATAATGTATCAGTATTGGTTCATCAATTTTGACAAGTGTACCACAGTAATGTTAACAATAGGGGAAACTGAGGGCAAGTTACACAAGAACTCTCTAATGTTGCCACATTACCACAAATATAAAACTCTTCTTAAATAAAAAGTTTCCTTTTTTAAAAGTCAATGAATCCTTGCTCAAGGTCATACTTGGAATAGTATGTCTAACTATAATAGTATAACTATTATACTCAGTAAAAACAAAATGGGTAACTGCATCGATTAACGTGCATTTTGGAGCTTGGAACATTATAGCTGATTGTGAGTTTTCTAATCCAAATTATCCCCATTCTAAAACATCCCATTAAATATAAAACGGTTATAGAGAAGGATCCCAGAATTCATGGCAAACCCTTCCTCTGAAATTTTGACCAGAATATCTGAGCCATTGTTAAACAAAACAAACACACAAGCAAAAAAAAACAAAAACAAAAACAAAACAAAAAACCCCTACTTTATTGAAATCAGAGAAAGTGTTAAAGTAGAATATTAAGCCTGGGAATCCAAATCCAATTATTCTGCGGAAAGGTCTTTTCCACAAATGTGCCAAAGCAACGTTAAGGATCACTGCAGCCTAATTTCAATAGTAAGAAAAGGAGAGAACACTCAATTCAACATCAGTGTGCTCGTTATATGATATCTACAATACCCTGCGGAGGAGGCACTTTTCAAATAGGAAGTCCTGAATACATAATATCTGGGCTACTTAAAGAGGTCTGTGCAGGGAGAAAGTTAAATGTCATGGAATTCCTTGGTGGCATGTGTCAAAAGTAGGAGAGAGAAAGGCCAGTAATAACAATTCCTTTACATACTCTGCAAAATTCAAGAATACATTCGCTGCCAGGCAGTGTGATAACTTAAAAATGTGTCCACAAATTCTCTGACACTCCTCCTATCTGGGGCTATGCCCTCCATGCTTCAAACTAAGGCTTCAACCAACAGTACAGACCCAACGTGGCACAATGCTTCTTCTAAAGGTAGGTCACAAAAATCAATGTGCTTCTGCTTTGTACATAGGAATACTTGGTCTGGAAACCCCTCTGTGTCTGCTCTGACCCCATTTTTGGTTGAGCTCTAGCCACTGTTTGACCATACCAGGTGAAACACTCTGAGCCAAATGTTTACTGAATACTTAATAAGCCAATACTTAGTCAAATACTGAATTATTGGCCCACAAAATCTGTGAGAGATGATAAAATTATTGTTGCTGTTTTAAAAATATTGTTTCTTCTTTATCAATTCCATGTGTATGTACAAATTTTGTTTATACCAGCCTTATTTTCTTCTTTAAAAATTGCATTAGTCATTTATTTTGAAGGGAAGTTGATTTTAAGTTTGTTTTTGTTTTGTTTCTCAAGATATAGTTGACACACAATGTTACATCAGTTTTAGGTGTATTTTATTGCTGTTTTAACTCACTAACTTTTAAGGTGAGGTATTATGCAGCAAGAGCTAACTGGAATTGTCAGTTTATGATTGTTCAAAAAAGCGTTGGGTTAACATAAGTGTCAGTACAGAGTAATCATGATGTGCTGGCTGTATTGTGTTAAAGCTGGTCATAGAACCATAAATATGTAAATCTATAATAGGGGCAAGTAATAGCATTTTAATTTATACTGTAATTATTTACTTATTACCCGGAGCCTCTACCTTAATTTAAAAATAAGCATTATTAAGTGTCTACTGTGTCAGGCCCTAGGACAAGCATTAGGAATTCGATGGTGTATAAGACAAATATATATCCAGTTTCATGGAGCTTATACTCTAGTGAGAGAAACAGACAAAAACAAATAAACAATTCAAATGATCCCTAATTATGCTAAGTGCCATAATGGAAACCAACAAGTTGCTTGGGAAAATCCTACTTTTGACAGGTGGTTAAGAAAGATTGCATGGTGACAGATGGTAGCTATGCTTACTGTAGTGAGCATAATGTATAGAATTGTCAAATTACTATGTTAGATGCCTGAAACTAATATAACACTGTATGTCAACTAAACGTCAATTAATTTAAATTGAAAAATAAATATAGAAAACATTTTGAGAATAGAAAAAAGCAGGCAAGCAAGCAGGATATCTCTGAGGAGATGACACTTAAGACAGGACCAAAAAGTAAAGAAATAACCAGTCATGTTAAGAGCAGCAGAAATGTTCCCAGAAGAGTAACAGCATGGGCAAAGGTCCTGGAAATAGAAATATGCCACAGTAAAATCAGTGTGGCTGAAACTTAATGTGTCAGAGTAGTGTGGAAGACACAGTGTTCTAACAAAGAATGCCCCTTCTGTGCTGCAGTATTGTTTAGGGGAGATGGCTTTCCAATACAAGATTTTATTTCTCAGTCTACCCCTTGCATACAAGCATAGCCATGTGACTGAATCCTGGGTGGAAGTGGCACACTAGGCTGGTACAATCTGAGCCCCTGACTGACTGCATAGATCAAAGACCCATTCTCCCTCCTTCTTTCTACCAACATGAGTAAGAAATAAACCTCTACTGGTGTTAAACCATGAGATTTCAGAGTTTCGCTTTTACAGCAGTTAGAATTACCTTAATTGAACCAAGGGAGAGTGATACAAGATTCAACGGGAATGTGTAATGAGGGGCTGGATCAAATGGTAAGGAATTTGATTTTTTACTCTAAGAAAACTGAGAGAACCCATAATTGCATGCAGAGAAGTGAGAGACCTGATTAACATTTCAAGATCACTATGGTCTCTGTAGAGATTGGATTAGAAGACAAAAGAGTAAGGGTATTGTGTTGGATTATTACAAAGGATCAGCATGAAGTAATGAAATGGAAGACCCATGTTCTTTCAACTGGGAACCTACAGCTCAGTCCAAAAGAGCAAAGGTCACAGAACCAGAACTTCTTTAAAATGAAGAGCAACAATCACTTGGTTCAAGAGAGTGATTTGTATATTATCCTGCAGCTTTTAGATTTTCTGAAACTCTTAATAAGCATGTCATATATTAGAATATATGTTATTCTATGTGTTACTTATATTTCACTTCACCCTGGCTATATCAAAAAAAGCTTATGTTAAGCTTCTCATAACTTGAGATATGTGCAAAACAGTTGACTGAGATGCTTCAAAGACAGTGTGATCTGTATCAAGGCAATCAAATTTTTGGAGTCTTCTTGCTCCAAAAACCAAGCTCTGAGCATGATCTAAGACTCTATAGCAAATTAAGATACCTTCACTAAAAAAAAAAAAAAAAAAAAAAGATACCTTCACTATAAGGATTAAGAAACTCTGGTAGACACAATGATGAATGAATAATCCAAAGTAAACCATACTGCTGAACACAAGCCCAGGGGTAACATGGAGACAGAGCACTTTATCTGGCCAGAGGGGTGTATAATTGGGGGAGGTGGGTGAGTAGAGTCAGAGGATGAGGTGTTTGAGCACAAGTTTATCCAAGCAAGGAAGCATTATGTCATATGACAATATGGGGTCTATTATTTCTTTATCTTACGATTGCTATCTACTAATCTTATTTTCATTAGAGAGTCTTTTCTGAGAAAGAATCATTAGCTAAACACAAATTTCAGGTGACTTTAGTTATCTTCCATGAGTTAGTATTTTCAAAGCACTGTTACAATTTGTTAAGATACTCTAACCAAAGATGTAATGGGTTAAATCAGATCTGAAACAATATAGTCTAAAATATGTAACATATATTATGCCTATAATCTAGCATTTTGAGGGTATTCACTGCTTTTTATGTTTAAATATAAAATCTATCAAAAGGCTTCTTATTCTGCAAAACTCAAGGCTACTGATAGTAAAAGAATAAAAGCCTGTAAGTGGTCTCAGGAATGCTAACTGAAATGCATCCAAGAGTCAGCACATTTATTCTCTGGAAAACACATATATTAATTATCTTCTTTCAGAGAGTATCTACCAGTCTGAAGTTTTTGTTATTGTATTTGGGGTGGTTAATGCTGTTTTAATATAATCTGTGACTCCTGCATGAAATCTTCAGGTTTTATGAAGGAAATCACATA